>NC_092339.1:239080000-239370000 GCF_046630445.1 Rutidosis leptorrhynchoides
ATATTTATTTATAAGAAATTGTTCGTGAATCGTCGGGTATAGTTAAAGGTCAACTGAATCAATATATCATTTTTAAAAATTTTTGGGACTCAATATTTCCGATTTTGCTTATCGTGTCGGAAACATTAAATCATATAAAGATTAAGTTTAAATTTGGTCGTAAATTTTCGGGTCGTCACAGTACCTACCCGTTTAAGAAATTTCGTCCCGAATTTTGATCGAGGTTGTCATGGCTAACAATAAAAATGTTTTCATGACGAATATGAGTTGATAAATAGAGTTTTATCATCATTGATTAATACGTATAAAATAATTCGATTACTCGAATAGTACGATTGAAGTTATCACTAAATAGTGAAATGAGAAAGACATGTTTCATCATAACTTTTGACTAGTCATGGTTGAATTTCGAAATTCAAGGGAAAGGATAGGACTATCAAGAAAATATGTTCTTGATATGTTTAGAGATTAGATAGAATGTAAGAGTCGTGTAAAATGGCACGTGATGACGTTATGGTTTGTGAATCATCACGTTTCATTAGAAACTCAGCATGACTTTGTGATGACCCGGGAATTTCTGACCAAATTTAAACTTAATCTTTATATGAAATTCGACACAATAATCAAAGTCTGTAATGTTGAAGTCTCAAAATCTTTGAACTGTGTTCATGTATGCATTTAACCTTTGACTATTCCCGACGATTCATGAACCATTGTTTGTAATTAAATATGTATATATATGTATATATGTAAATATAAGTATATATATAATAATTTGAAAGTTTAAAATATAATTTAAACATTTAAAATTTAAAATGTAAAATAGGACATAAAATAATTAAGTGTAATATAAAATGAATCTATATATATATATATATATATATATATATATATATATATGATTTCTATGAATATTATTATATGTATACCGTAATATATATACAGTGTAAAATTATTCAATTATATATTATATAATTAGTAACTATAATATAATCGATAAATTATAATATTAATATATTAATAGTAATTACAAATTTAAAAAAAATATAGTTGTTATACTAAGAATATTATTGTTACTTTCATTGTTATTATCAATATTAAGATTAATATTAAAATCAGTATTATCAATATTATTATAGACATGAAGTTCGATATATATAAATTGTTAGAGTATTATTATTACTAATATTATTATATCATTAATAATATTAGTATTATTTTAATCAATATTATTTTTATTAATAACATGATTGTTATAAATATTGTAGTTATTATTATCATTAACATTGACAATAATATTATTATTACTATTATAAATAATTATTAATATTATTATTAATATTAGTATTATTATTAATATTAGGAATATTATTATGGTTATAATTATAATTATTAATGAATAAGATTAATTATAATATATATAAATACAATGTCATAAATACAGATAAATATAAATAAATATAGATTTATACGAATATTAAGTGTAATAATCTAAATACAGATATATTTCTTTTACGCGTTATTAATCTGTCTCTTACTTCTTTTATATTTTTTTTCTTTTTCCTGTTAGTCTGTGAGGGATTATCGTCCACCAACACTAGATAACAATTATGTTACTGCTCCAAATATTGAATCAATATCCTCATCATCGCTATATACTGATTGTAACTGCATTGATAAAAAAAGAGAGAAAAACAGAAGTTAAATAAATTAAAAAAGTTTTATTTCTCTGTTCTTCAACTTTTTGTCAAAAATTCGTTTTATCATCAATCTTAAAAATGTATAAATGCAGTTTGGTTACAAATCTTGTGTCTATACTATCTGTAAAGTTTCAGGAATCAATTTAACTTATCGAGTTCGAATTTTAGAAGTCAAGGTTTTTATTCAAAAAGTCAAAAATCGTGTTTATAAAGAAATTCGAAACTGTTTTAAGCCCTCTGTTGAAATTAATGGTTTCTAAAGTTTCTGCGAAGGATTTACAACCACTTTCATGTATAAATCATAATCTAAAACAGTTCGAAATTTAAAAATCAAGGTTGGTGTTCTTGGTCTATACAGCGAGCTTGCTGCTGCTGTTATTTTTTTTTTGTGTTTTAAATTTGCTTTTCTATTAATTCGAGACACTACAATTGATTATTTCTATTTTGTTAAAACTCCTAAAACAAATAATGGATTAGCTGTTATGATTATTGATTGATTTTGGGTCGACTGGGTTATTGAAGTAGAAGAAGGACAAAGTATTACGGGTTATATTTAATAGAAGGTGTTATAAATCAGATAAATTGAAACGGTTCAATGGTGAGGGGATGTTTCGGGTTATCAGATGGTCTCGGGTTCAAACCCTGTGAGGGACATTATTTTTTTAAAGGGCCTGCTTGAAGGTAGTTTTACATATTAAAGATCATTATTTTTGTTATTATAATTATTGTTATTATTTGTATTATCATTATAAGTAGTATTATGATTATTAGTAGTATTATGTAACACATATTAATATTATTATGACTACGTAAGTAAATTACTCCTAATATTATTATAACTAATATTATTATTACAAAGTATTAACATTTAGTATTATTATTATTATTATTGTTATTATTAGTATTATAATTGTTATTATTATCATAATGATAATCATTATTCGTATTAGTAATATAGGTATTATTAATAATATAAGTTATTATCATTTTCATGAATATTGGTATAGTAACATTCTATAAGTATTAATATTATCATTATGTATTATTATTATTATTATTATTATTATTATTATTATTATTATTATTATTATTATTATTATTATTATTATTATTATTATTATTATTATTATTATTATTATTATTATTATTATTATTATTATCATTATTATCAATATTATGAGTATCATTATTATTACATTATTAAAAATTATTATCCTAACTATTATTAGTAATAAAATTTACTATAAATATTATTATTATTAGTATGGTTATTATTGATATTATCATTATAATCAGATACAATTTTCATTACTATTATTAATATTATTTTACCAAATAAACTTTATGTATATAAAAATATTTATATGTAATAATACATATAAGTATGTACTGATGATAGTAATGACTTTTACATAAATATACATATACAACAAATTAATATCTATTTTATATATAATATTAATCAGATATAAATATATTAATGTAACTATACAGGTAATAAGAAATTAGAATATATACAAATTGAATATATATATATATATATATGTATATATATATATATATATATATATATATATACACAAGATAAATAAGATATAAATATGAAAATTTTCCAATTACAAATATATGTTTTAATATATATATATATATATATATATATATATATATATATATATATATATATATATATATATATATATATATATATATATATATATATATACAAAATAATTAAATAATATATAAAGTTATAATATATGAAATTGTTCGATTACGATTATATGTATTAATGAATATACAAATGATATAGGTTTGTTAATCCGAGGCCAACCCTGCATTGTTCAGTTTGTCTAATGTTGTCAAATGTATTTTTACTACAAAATACATTAGGTGAGTTTCATTTGCTCCCTTTTTACTCATTACATTTTTGGGCTGAGAATACATGCAAATGCTTTATTAACTGTTTTACAATATTTATATGCGTGAGTTTCATTAATCCCCTTTTAAATGCTTTTTCAATATATATTTTTGGGACTTAGAATACATGCGCTGTTTTTATAAATGTTTTACGAAATAGACACAAGTAATCGAAACTACATTATATGGTTGAATGATCGAAATTGAATATGCCCCTTTTTATTAAGTCTGGTAATCTAAGAATTAGGGATCAGACACCCTAATTGACGCGAACTCTAAAGATAGATCTATCGGGCCCAACAAGCCCCATCCAAAGTACCGGATGCTTTAGTACTTCGAAATTTGTATCATGTCCGAAGGAGGATCCCGGAATGATGGGGATATTCTTATATGCATATTGTGAATGTCGGTTACCAGGTGTTCAATCCATATGAATGATATTTTTGTCTCTATGCATGGGACGTATGTTTATGAGAAATGGAAATATGAAATCTTGTGGTCTATTAAAATTTATGAAATGATTATTTATGTTAAACTAATGAACTCACCAACCTTTTGGTTGACACTTTAAAGCATGTTTATTCTCAGGTATGAAAGAAATTTTTCGCTGTGCATTACCTCATTTTAAAGACATTACTTGGAGTCATTCATGACATATTTCAAAAGACGTTGCATTCGAGTCATTGAGTTCATCAAGATTATTATTAAGTCAATTATAGTTGGATATATTATGAAATGATATGCATGCCGTCAACTTTCGATGTAAAGCAAGTTTGTCTTTTAAAAACGAATGCAATGTTTGTAAAATGTATCATATAGAGGTCAAGTACCTCGCGATGTAATCAACTGTTGTGAATCGTTTATAATCGATATGGACTTAGTCCGGATGGATTAGGATGGGTCTTCACAGTTGGTATCAGAGCGGTGGTCTTAGCGAACCAGGTCTGCATTAGTGTGTATAACTGATAAGTAGTTAAGATGCATTAGTGAGTCTGGACTTCGACCGTGTCTGCATGTCAAAAGTTTTGCTTATCATTTCGTATCGAAAATTACCTGCTTATCATTCCTAAGTCTAGACACGTCCTACTGCCTTTATTGCATAGATAGTGTATAGACAAATTCAATATCTTAGCGTATCTATTACGGTAAATTTTGCCTGATATCTTCCGTAAATTGCTCCGTAATTTAAGGGATCTTGGTATTATATATATATCTATGCATATTATGTACTGAGAATACCATCCGACTATCAATTGCTGTCACTAAACTCTTTATACCAAAAATCTTTTCTGTGATCGCGTAAGATGGCCTCTATGAATCGACCACGTTCCTCTGACTCCGAAGACAGCGTGACAGGAGCACACCAACCAATTAACTACCATGATTACTGGATAAAATGGGGGTGGGTTTGCGACATACTCACCCTATGGAGAAGGGAAGAAGGTACTCCATATCATGAACCGAATCTACCACCTAACCTTGGAGTACTCGACCCGCTCACCGGCGAACCTGTTCGCAACACTGTTTATACCCTTTTTACAAGAATTTTTCGTCTTGAGACTACCATTAACGGAACTAGAGAAGATATCCGACCTCTACCTCACACTGATAACCAACCAGGGTTAGTAGAAGAAGTTAAAGAACTCCGAGCTCGAGTGTTAACTTTAGAGAGCACGGTACACAACTTGCAAGTATCAGCAGTATCACCAACACCAGTAACATCACCAACCTCAGTACCAACAGCACTAGTACCACCAACAACAACATCCGCATCACCAGCTTCGACATCTCATTCTGTACCTCGAGTATAATCATCATTCTACATGACGTTCTACGTCAATTATCTTCGTTCGACATGGCAATTATGTAATCTTTAATTTTTTAGAGATTATATATTCTCGTTCTAACGGTAAATCAAATGAGTGTAATATCATATTGACACATTAAAATCCATGATTACATCTGAAGAAAATATATATGTATATATGTTTTCATAAAGGTTGTAATTAAAAATTCTTTCGTACAAACTGTTAATGGTAAAAATATTTTAACGGGTAGGTAATACCCGAGGAATATTTAGATTTCACATTAATAAGTTACACTGTATATTCTTCGAATCTGATTCAACAGTCATATACTATCCTACTTACATCCACCGATATGCGTATCTGTTCACCACAGAATAACCATTTTCATTCAATTTCATATTTGGATTTTGACCTATCAGAATCCGACAAGTGGCATAATGAAGAAAACATTGGACAAAATAAAATGTGTTAGAAACAAACAAATTAACTATGAGAAATTTTGTTAAGAATCCACGCTAACAAAATCCTAGCTAACTGTTCATAGCTAACTGTTAATTCCTTATTGTACATTTAATTATCGCAATTTATTTTATCGCAATTTTAATTCTCGTAACTTTATTTATCGTCATTTAATTTCTGTAATTATTTTACGCACTTTAAATATCGGGACACGTATAAAAGGTTTTGACATATCATATCGACACATCTATATATATTATTTGGAATCACCATAGACGCTCTATATGCAGTAATGATCGAGTTCTCTATACAGGGTTGAGGTTGATTTTCAAATAATATATATAGTTTGAGTTGTGATCGAGTCTGAGACATGTACACGGGTCACGATACGTATTAATTAATTCGAATATTATATATTAAACTATATATGAATTATTGGACTGTTACTGTGGACTATCGACTGTGGACTAATGACATTGGACAATTAAAATGAATTAAAATATTGATTATAACATATGAAACGAAACATTTCTTCAAGTTAGCCACTTGATTTCATCTTAAACCTCATTTGTATCTCGACGATTACAATCTACGTTCAAACCTTTCATGATTCTTGAAAACACCTCAATCGAGAGGATGAACCAACCACATTTCATCTACAGAAAGAAAGATTGATACATATAGTTATGCACCTGAAAACACTCAGAACCTGAGTAAACGTTTAACACGTATCTGTGCTAGCTCTTTTGGCGTTGTTATTACCGAAAATAACTTTGCGATCCCTTTCAAAGT
Organism: Rutidosis leptorrhynchoides; assembly: GCF_046630445.1. Taxonomy (NCBI): domain Eukaryota; kingdom Viridiplantae; phylum Streptophyta; class Magnoliopsida; order Asterales; family Asteraceae; genus Rutidosis; species Rutidosis leptorrhynchoides. The sequence goes on from NC_092339.1 coordinate 239,086,677, forward strand.
AGCAAATTTTGTCACAGCTCCAGCAAGTCAACTTCGATTTTTATTCGGATTAGCCTTATTATAATCTTGATATATATGCGTGCTCTTTTGTTGTTACCGGGGAACCTTTTATATCCCACCATATTATCAGTAGACGTACCAGCAACCTCGTTGCTCCTTGGCTTAAATCTCTCTGATAAATCATTATATTTATTCATTGAAACCCTATCATATACTCATCCGCATCTTGTAACGAGAACTGCCATACCAATTACCGGGAATCAGCAATTAGTATTTTGAAATCTCGCAGCATGTCTACATCAACAGTTATAAGTATACATATAACCATTATCTTTTAGAATTATGGTCTTTCTTTCTGAAATTCTGAAAAGCACCCAGTCTACAAATCAATACCACAAATTCTGAAGAAAAAAAAAAACTGAATACAGCAGCACAAACTGTACACGACCTTAACTATCAAAAGTTTGATGATAAAGAATGGAGTATTGGAAACACTCGATAGAAAATTTAGTACCGAAAAGCGGATTATGCGAAACAATGAAGGAAGCCGTAGACAAATCACAAAGAATAAGTTTGACTTCAAAGAATCCAAATGATTCTGTTTCTGATAAAATCTTTAGCGAATATCTTGCTTCCGAATCTAAACCCTTACGGATAAATCTTCTTCATCATCCATCGATATTAGAAATTCCAAGATATCATCGTATTTTTTATTATAAATATCCTCCATATTTCTGAAGATATTTTCATAACTGTTCTTATCTGAAATCATTAATCTCTTCGTGCTATCAGTGTTACATCAATCAATAACAAATACCTTTGATAGTGCTCCAAATGAACATATATTTAGTAGCAATATCCTCCCAATATGTAAATTATTTAGTTTTAATTGTCCTATTTTAAGATGTAATCGTTTATATTAAATAAGTGCGAAGACAAAAGGCGAAAACGAAGATTTGAAGACGCAAACGTCCAATAAGCTCAAATGTACAAGATACAATCCAAGTGGTTCAAATTATTGATGAAGAACGTCTAAAAAAGACAAGAGTACAAGTTACAAAACGCAAAGTACAAGATATTAAATTGTACGCAAGGACGTTCGAAAATCCGGAACCGGGACATGAGTCAACTATCAACGCCCGACGCAACGGACTAAAAATTACAAGTCTACTATGCACAAGAATATAATATAATATATAAATAATTATATTAATTATTTATATTTTATATTTATATATATAAAACGTCGGCAAAGAAGATCCAAAAGGGTGTGAGCTGTATCCCATTTCCCCGCGACTCGCGGAGTTCTCAGGCACAAAGTACCGCGACTCGCGGAACACAGAAATTTCAGAATGTCTATAAAAGGTCGCGAATTCTGCCGAGTTTAAATATAAATAATAATAATACTCTGTAATAAATAAATAAATATATATATAATATATATAGTATAGGGTAGTTTTTTATTAGATTAGTTCGGGTTATGTAAAGGTTATTTTACGGGTTTTTGAAGTCGAAATTCTGTCCGTGTAACACTACGCGATAAATACTCAATGTAAGTTATGTTCTCCTTTTTAAATTAATGTCTCGTAACTAATTTGTTATTATGCTTATTTAAATTGAAGTAATCGTGATGTTGGGCTAAATATTAAAAATGGGGTAATTGGGCTTTGTACCATAATTGGGTTTGGACAAAAGAACGACACTTGTGGAAATTAGACTATGGGCTATTAATGGGCTTTATATTTGTTTAACTAAATGATAGTTTGTTAATTTTAATATAAAGATTTACAATTGGACGTCCCTATAAATAACCATATACACTCAATCGGACACGATGGGCGGGATATTTATATGTACGAATAATCGTTCATTTAACCGGACACGAAAATGGATTAATAGTCTATGGAATTATTAAAACAGGGGTGAAATTATGTACAAGGACACTTGGCATAATTGATAACAAAGTATTAAAACCTTGGATTACACGCAGTCGATATCCTGGTGTAATTATTAAACAAAGTACTAAAACCTTGTTACAGTTTAAGTCCCCAATTAGTTGGAATATTTAACTTCGGATATAAGGATAATTTGACGAGGATACTCGCACTTTATATTTATGACTGATGGACTGTTATGGACAAAAACCAGACGGACATATTAAATAATCCAAGACAAAGGATAATTAACCCATGGGAATAAACTAAAAATCAACACGTCAAACATCATGATTACGGAAGTTTAAATAAGCATAATATATTTTATTTCATATTTCCTCGTACTTTTATTTATTGTCATTTTAATTATTGTTATTTATTTTATATTGTTAGTTAAATATCGTCATTTACTTTACGCTTCGCTTAAAATATAAAATCGACAAACTGGTCATTAAACGGTAAAACCCCCTTTTATATATTATTAATATAATATATTTTGTACGAATATAATTGTTTAAAATACAGTGTGAAATAAGCCAGCTCCCTGTGGAATGAACCGGACTTATTAAAAACTACACTACTCTACGATTAGGTACACTGTCTATAGTGTTGTAGCAAGGTTTAGATATATCCCATTTGTAAATAAATAATTAAAACTTGTGTAATATTTCGTCGTATTTCGTATTTAAATTAATACTATTTCATATACACCTCGCACGACATCAAGTTTTTGGCGCCACTGCCGGGGATCTCGGCGAAACGCTATATTTTTAATATATATTTGTATAAATATATTTTTAGAAAAACAATATAAAATAAAAAAAAAACGAAAAAAATATAAATATATATAATTTATTTTTTTTAGATTTCTATTTACAAAATTATAAATTATTTTTATTTTAGTTTTTAAAGATAAGTTTTATTTAATTTATATAAATATCTTATTTAAATTAAAAATAAAAACAATATATATATATAAATCTGAACCTACACGAATTTGACCTGCACCTCTTTTGGACCTGCAACCTCCGCGACTTGCGGAGGTTTTGAACTGGGATCACCGCGACTCGCGGAGCCGTCTAACACGGGCCACACAGAAGCCCTGAATCAGCATTAATTACGGATTATTATTATTATTATTATTTAAATTAAACCCTAATTAGGGTTATATTTTTATAATAATTAGTTTAGTTTTATTATTTATTTTGTATTTTTAGTTTATAAGTTTAATTAATTTATAAACTTAATAGTTTTATAAAATAAATAATATAAAAATAATATTTTTATAAAAATTGTACTTTTTACAACTTTTAGCCTATTTTTATTTTTGTATATTTTTATCATTTAATCGTAATATTTGTATTTTTATTTGTTCGTAGCTAGTTGTAAGTTCTAGTATTTTGCCGTAGCTTATTTTTATTTTTAGATTTGTAGGCTTTGCCGTAAAATCCCTTAAGTGCTTTTTCTTTAGACTAAGATTTAGGTGCTTTAGAATTTTGCGACGCTGTTTATAAATTTTAGTACCTTTTAAGTTACGACGCGCTATTTTCTTATTTTTATTTTTCGACATTTTTCGACGCGCACTCTTTTTCTTTCTTATTTCTCGACACGCTAGTTTTTAGGACTTAGAAATTTTCTCTACTTCTTCTCTAAAATTCCAAACGAAAAATTATTTTAAGTGGTTAAATTGATAGACATCCAAATTTTCTGCTTCGTAGTAATAGTTGGATTTGTTAGTGGCTGAGTTGTGAGTTTCCGATTTAAAGGGTTCTGGCTCCCTGCTGCATCTATTGGCTATTCGAAACGTGGGCAAAAGTAGAAAAGTCTATTAATTTGATAACTTATATAATTTTTATATTTATAACTAATAGGATAATTAAAATTTGGTAATAAGCGCATTATGAAAAGTCTCGAAGATATTTTGAAAACTCTTTACGACATACGAAATCAATACTCTTAACCGAGTGTTGATGACAATTCGTTCGGTCAATCTTGGATCACGAATGACGAAACAATAGTTGGTTGTGAAATCTGTGGAGATTATCACTCAACATGGGAATGTTATTATTACGTTCCTATGGAAAATTACGCACCCATGGAACCTGAATAGAATGATTATGAGGAATACAATTCAAATTAGGATTATTCCCAAGAATATATCCAAACTCAACAACCAGTAGACGAGGCAAATTATGTGTTTGAAAATTTATTAGACAATATGAAAATCAAACTCGAAGAACTCAATGCTCAAAATGAACAAATGAGAGAGTTTGTAAACCGGCAAGCTGAAACTCTATCAGACTACACACCTGTTGATCTGAGGAGTATTGTGCAAGAAAATCTCATATCATCGAATTTTGATGAATTCGAGAGTTCCGAAATCACCAATTATCCCGATGATACTTTTTATTCAGTTTTACCAATTTCACAACATATCGACACATTAGCCTCTACCAACGAAATCATCGATCAATCAATAAATGAAGAAGAAGTAAGGGTGACAAATTGGTACTTTTGGGAAAACGATAACGTTGAAAATTTTACCCCCGAGACCAAAATGGTGAGACCAATAAGTACCATTAATGAAGAAGAATTTGCTTTGATCCCGAAATTCACGATTCCACAATCTTCCAACCCAATATTCTCAATAGACGAGTCATCTACCAAAGATGAACTACAAGCTGTAATAGATATTGACACCTCGAATTTCACCTAAATGGGTAATAGAGGTGAAAACTTTGATCCCGAGAATAAACAGAAGGAAATGTTAGGAATTGTCCACCCTATAGTATGTATGTCGGTGTATATCGATCCATTTGACCAAGAACCAGAAAAGAGATATATCCATTTACTAAAAACTACACTTAAAAAAGAATTAAGTAGTGACAATCGGGCGAGTCTAAACTTTAAACCCATTGATATATTATACACTACCTGAGATGTAAATAACTGGCTCACTACTCTAATTCGTGGAACTTATTCTACCGACTTCACATGTCGTCAGCTAAGTGTGGGGAAGTTTAACCCCACTTAACGTTAAATTAGGGGTTCGGGTTAGTGCATAACTCGTTAATAAACATGCATAATAAATTAGAGTAAAAGACGCATTTTTAAAGATTAGCAAACAGTTCAGAAAAGCAACCGTTTTTGAAGAAAAATATGTGTGATAAAACAAGAAGGAATGAACGATGAGGCGCGCCATCTATCATTCGACGAGCTTTGTAATTACAAACTGAGTATTTTTAATCACTTTTCTACACTTATCACCCTCGTGAATTTATAATTAAAGTCTGATTTCATGCAAATGAGGGCATTGCATGATCTCAAGTGTGGGGAAGGGTTATAAATTCTCTCGGGGTTATACTTGGTTTATTTGCCAAATTTTATGAAAATTTGAAAAATTTTCAACTAAATGAATTTAAAATCATGTTTATACATATTTATGAACGATAAAACTAGGTGATAATACCGAAATTATTGTTACCTCGAAAAGGACATAAATTGAGAAACAACTAAAATGCTTGAATTTATTTATTTAAGATATAAAAAGACGCATGAAAAAAAGCCAAGTGTGGGGAGAATGTACCAAGTTATTCAATTAAAAACTATCTATCACATGTTTCTGTAAAGTTATTGCAGGTGCTTTTTGGACTAAATTAACTGTCTTACCCGATTTACTGTAAAGAGAGATGGATCTACATGATGAATCAATTCTATCATTAAAAGGAAGTAAAGTCTTCCGAAAAAGACACGCGCTTCTTGATTTAGGTCAAGAAGTTGTCGTCCAGACCAGCTGTAGTTTGACGAAAAATCTAGAAAAGTCATCTCTAAAATCAACAGAAAATCCACGGACCTCAGCATCAAACAGGGTCGCCAAGTGGTCAGATTTATCCTAATCATGAGAAGGATTTATCTCGTAAAATGGGGAGGGCGCCGTGCAAATTAGCTGGATATGACTAATGAATCAGATCCCCAGAAAGGATAATCTTCTTAAAGATTAAAAATCAGCTTTTAAGACTGATATTACTCAATCCTAGAGATTGACCTTAAAGATTGAGAATTACAAACTCATGGAATTCAATGATATCTAAACTCGAGCTTGAACGAGAAAATATTTTGATCAAAATTAAAACCGATTTGTTTTCTGAAAACCTATTTTCAATGCGTTCATTACCATTGAACGTAAAATCCTAGGAATTCACCTGGAATTCATTAGGTCACCTGAACCAAATCAGGTGTCAACCGTAAGAACGGTGGTTGCATAGCATGGTTGAAGACAGGACCTTGTGCCAGACCGAAAAATCAAAGGATGATCTTTACTATTGCTCCTACAAAGGATAGTAATAGTATCTGACACGTTTTTGGACCATAATCAAATGCATGTCATTAGACATTGCCTTAACAGTTGCTTGTTCATCGCTTTCCTTTACAACCGGACGGTAGTTTGCCGAAAGGTAATATACGGGACAAGTAAACTGGACGTGTTGCTTTCCTAATACAAGGTTAGCAAGTGGGTGACACAAAACCATAAGTGTTGAGCTAAAATTTTCAAATCTGAAACCCACCAAACCCACAAAAAGAATTTGCAAACACCGGTGAAGGGTTATTCCGGAAAAATTATCTAGGATAAAAGCTAGATTTAATTTTCAAAAGATCAAATGTTTTCATAAAGATCCAATTTCCTTAAAGGATCTAAATTTTTATAGTCATGTGGGACTGTAAACCACATCGTTACTATCATTGTTTATACCGCCGTATCAAAATCACTAATGTATAAAGTGTGAAGAATAAAGAAGTGATTCGTGTGATTTAATTTCAAGTTTTGTATTGCTTGAGGACAAGCAACGCTCAAGTGTGGGATATTTGATAGTGCTCCAAATGAACATATATTTAGTAGCAATATCCTCCCAATATGTAAATTATTTAGTTGTAATTGTCCTATTTTAAGTTGTAATCGTTTATATTAAATAAGTGCGAAGACAAAAGGCGAAAACGAAGATTTGAAGACGCAAACGTCCAAAAAGCTCAAATGTACAAGATACAATCCAAGTGGTTCAAATTATTGATGAAGAACGTCTAAAAAAGACAAGAGTACAAGTTACAAAACGCAAAGTACAAGATATTAAATTGTACGCAAGGACGTTCGAAAATTCGGAACCGGGACATGAGTCAACTATCAACGCCCGACGCAACGGACTAAAAATTACAAGTCTACTATGCACAAGAATATAATATAATATATAAATAATTATATTAATTATTTATATTTTATATTTATATATATAAAACATCGGTAAAGAAGATCCAAAAGGGTGTGAGCTGTATCGCATTTCCCCGCGACTCGCGGAGTTCTCAGGCACAAAGTGCCGCGACTCGCGGAGCACAGAAATTTCAGAATGTCTATAAAAGGTCGCGAATTCTGCCGAGTTTAAATATAAATAATAATAATACTATGTAATAAATAAATATATATATATATATATAATATATATAGTATAGGGTAGTTTTATATTAGATTAGTTCGGGTTATGTAAAGGTTATTTTACGGGTTTTTGAAGTCGAAATTCTGTCCGTGTAACACTACGCGATAAATACTCAATGTAAGTTATGTTCTCCTTTTTAAATTAATGTCTCGTAACTAAGTTGTTATTATGCTTATTTAAATTGAAGTAATCGTGATGTTGGGCTAAATATTAAAAATGGGGTAATTGGGCTTTGTACCATAATTGGGGTTTGGACAAAAGAACGACACTTGTGGAAATTAGACTATGGGCTATTAATGGGCTTTATATTTGTTTAACTAAATGATAGTTTGTTAATTTTAATATAAAGATTTACAATTGGACGTCCCTATAAATAACCATATACACTCAATCGGACACGATGGGCGGGATATTTATATGTACGAATAATCGTTCATTTAACCGGACACGGGAATGGATTAATAGTCTATGGAATTATTAAAACAGAGGTGAACTTATGTACAAGGACACTTGGCATAAGTGATAACAAAGTATTAAAACCTTGGATTACACGCAGTCGATATCCTGGTGTAATTATTAAACAAAGTGCTAAAACCTTGTTACAGTTTAAGTCCCCAATTAGTTGAAATATTTAACTTCGGATATAAGGATAATTTGACGAGGATACTCGCACTTTATATTTATGACTGATGGACTGTTATGGACAAAACCAGACGGACATATTAAATAATCCAGGACAAAGGATAATTAACCCATGGGAATAAACTAAAAATCAACACGTCAATCATCATGATTACGGAAGTTTAAATAAGCATAATATATTTTATTTCATATTTCCTCGTACTTTTATTTATTGTCATTTTAATTATTGTTATTTATTTTATATTGTTAGTTAAATATCGTCATTTACTTTACGCTTCGCTTAAAATATAAAATCGACAAACCGGTCATTAAACGGTAAAACCCCCTTTTATATATTATTAATATAATATATTTTGTACGAATATAATTGTTTAAAATACAGTGTGAAATAAGCCAGCTCCATGTGGAACGAACCGGACTTACTAAAAACTACACTACTCTACGATTAGGTACACTGCCTATAGTGTTGTAGCAAGGTTTAGGTATATCCCATTTGTAAATAAATAATTAAAACTTGTGTAATATTTCGTCGTATTTCGTATTTAAATTAATACTATTTCATATACACCTCGCACGACATCAACCTTACTCCTGACTCTAAATTCATGCGGACAAATTTTCTTCATCAACCTTCAAACTTAGAAATTCCAAAATATCATCATAAATATCTTCGATATTTCTGAGGATATTTTCATAAATATTCTTGTCCAAAATTATTTATCTCTTCCTGCTATCTATATTACATCATAAAGGAAACTACTTTAGTTTCTAAAAATTCTTTAAAATTCGAGTTTAAATTATGAATGTTTTTGAAGTAGTGTTGGGAATTGATGCATGAGTTAGTATAATATAATGACACTTGATCAACGTGATTATATTAAAGTAAGTCATGCTGAGTTTCTAATGGAACGTGATGATTCACAGACCCTAACATCATCATGTGCCATGTTACATAACTCTTTCGTTCTACTTAACACCTGAACAAATCAAGAAAATGTATTCTTGATGGTTCTATCTTCCGTGATGTTGATAAATTGAAAATCAAATCGTCCTATCACGTTCCCTCCTGCTTAGAACATTATAAACATTCGAAACTCTATATCTACAAATTCTGGACTATTATTCGCTTGACTTGAAGTCGGGAAGAGAAAACAAAAGCATAGAGCTTTGAAATATAAGAGAGAATATAAAGCCCGATAACAACACATAAATTACAAACCATTTATATCAATGTTTATCGCAACATAAAGACACGGGAAAATTAAAAACATTATAATCCCAAGGGCGAAGTAGAAGAAAGCAGATTTCTCTGGTGGAAGTTGAAAAAGGAGAATGATTGTTGCGATAGTAAGGATAAGGACAAGGATTAGAACTGGATTAAGCATTTTCACAATCTTTTGAATTTGGAGAATTGAGTATAGGAGTGGTGAAAATAATGGAACGGAAGAAGTTCATTTATAGTGAAAATACCAGACAAGGCAATCGAGACAGATAATCGCATTTAATTATAGAGATCTTAATTTCCATAAATCCCGAAGAATCAGATCTGATAGATTTCCAGAATTTTCTTTTAAGTCCCTGGAATTTCGAAAAATCAACCGTGACTACGTCACCGGTTAAGACAAACCTATATTTACGTATTTCATTATTTTATGATAGCTTCATTCGTACTCTTCGAATAATCAAGTTATTTTATCCTTATTACTCAATGGTAATAAAACTCTATTTATCAACTCACATTCGTCATGAAAACATTTTTATTGTTAGTCATGACCACCTCACTCAAATTTCGGGACGAAATTTCTTTAACGGGTAGGTACTGTGATGACCCGGGAATTTCCGACCAAATTTAAACTTAATCTTTATATGAAATTCGACACGATAAGCAAAGTCTGTAATGTTGAAGTCTCAAAACCTTTGAACTGTGTTCATGTATGCATTTAACCTTTGACTATTCCCGACGATTCACGAACCATTGTTTGTAATTAAATATGTATATATATGTATATATGTAAATATAAGTATATATATAATAATTTGAAAGTTTAAAATATAATTTAAACATTTAAAATTTAAAATGTAAAATAGGACATAAAATAATTAAGTGTAATATAAAATGAATATATATATATATATATATATATATATATATATATATATATATATATATATATATATATATGATTTCTATGAATATTATTATATGTATACCGTAATATATATACAGTGTAAAATTATTCAATTATATATTATATAATTAGTAACTATAATATAATCGATAAATTATAATATTAATATATTAATAGTAATTACAAATTTAAAAAAAAAATATAGTTGTTATACTAAGAATATTAGTGTTACTTTCATTGTTATTATCAATATTAAGATTAATATTAAAATCAGTATTATCAATATTATTATAGACATGAAGTTCGATATATATAAATTGTTAGAGTATTATTATTACTAATATTATTATATCATTAATAATATTAGTATTATTTTAATCAATATTATTTTTATTAATAACATGATTGTTATAAATATTGTAGTTATTATTATCATTAACATTGACAATAATATTATTATTACTATTATAAATATTTATTAATATTATTATTAATATTAGTATTATTATTAATATTAGGAATATTATAATGGTTATAATTATAATTATTAATGAATAAGATTAATTATAATATATATAAATACAATGTCATAAATACAGATAAATATAAATAAATATAGATTTATACGAATATTAAGTGTAATAATCTAAATACAGATATATTTCTTTTACGCGTTATTAATCTCTCTCTTACTTCTTTTATATATTTTTTTTCTTTTTCCTGTTAGTCTGTGAGGGATTGTCGTCCACCAACACTAGATAACAATTATGTTACTGCTCCAAATATTGAATCAATATCCTTATCATCGCTATATACTGATTGTAACTGCATTGATAAAAAAAGAGAGAAAAACAGAAGTTAAATAAATTAAAACAGTTTTATTTCTCTGTTCTTTAACTTTTTGTCAAAAATTCATTTTATCATCAATCTTAAAAATGTATAAATGCAGTTTGGTTACAAATCTCGTGTCTATACTATCTGTAAAGTTTCAGGAATCAATTTAACCTATCGAGTTCGAATTTTGGAAGTCAAGGTTTTTATTCAAAAAGTCAAAAATAGTGTTTATAAAGAAATTCGAAACTGTTTTAAGCCCTCTGTTGAAATTAATGGTTTCTAAAGTTTCTGCGAAGGATTTACAACCATTTTCACGTATAAATCATAATCTAAAACAGTTCGAAATTTAAAAATCAAGGTTGGTGTTCTTGGTCTATACAGCGAGCTTGCTGCTGCTGTTATTTTTTTGTGTGTGTTTTAAATTCGCTTTTCTATTAATTCAAAACACTACAATTGATTATTTCTATTTTGTTAAAACTCCTAAAACAAATAATGGATTAGCTGTTATGATTATTGATTGATTTTAGGTCGACTGGGTTATTGAAGTAGAAGAAGGACAAAGTATTACGGGTTATATTTAATAGAAGGTGTTATAAATCAGATAAACTGAAACGGTTCAATGGTGAGGGGATGTTTTGGGTTATCAGATGGTCTCGGGTTCAAACCCTGTGAGGGACATTATTTTTTTAAAGGGCCTGCTTGAAGGTAGTTTTACATATTAAAGATCATTATTTTTGTTATTATAATTATTGTTATTATTGTTATTATTTGTATTATCATTATAAGTAGTATTATGACTATTGGTAGTATTATGTAACACATATTAATATTATTATGACTACGTAAGTAAATTACTCCTAATATTATTATAACTAACATTATTATTACAAAGTATTAACATTTAGTATTATTATTATTATTATTGTTATTATTAGTATTATAATTGTTATTATTATCATAATGATAATCATTATTCGTATTAGTAATATAGGTATTATTAATAATATAAGTTATTATCATTTTCATGAATATTGGTATAGTAACATTCTATAAGTATTAATATTATCATTATGTATTATTATTATTATTATTATTATTATCATTATTATCAATATTACGAGTATCATTATTATTACATTATTAAAAATTATTATCCTAACTATTATTAGTAATAAAATTTACTATAAATATTATTATTATTAGTATGGTTATTATTGATATTATCATTATAACCAGATACAATTTTCATTACTATTATTAATATTATTTTACCAAATAAACTTTATGTATATAAAAATATTTATAAGTAATAATACATATAAGTATGGACTGATGATAGTAATGACTTTTACATAAATATACATATACAACAAATTAATATCTATTTTATATATAATATTAATCAGATATAAATATATTGATGTAACTATACAGGTAATAAGAAATTAGAATATATACAAATTGAATATATATATATATATATATATATATATATATATATATATATATATATACATATATATATATACATATATGTATATACACAAGATAAATAAGATATAAATATGAAAATTTTCCAATTACAAATATATGTTTTAATATATATATATACAAAATAATTATATAATATATAAAGTTATAATATATGAAATTGTTCGATTACGATTATATGTATTAATGAATATACAAATGATATAGGTTTGTGAATCCGAGGCCAACCCTGCATTGTTCAGTTTGTCTAATGTTGTCAAATGTATTTTTACTACAAAATACATTTGGTGAGTTTCATTTGCTCCCTTTTTACTCATTACATTTTTGGGCTGAGAATACATGCAAATGCTTTATTAACTGTTTTACAATATTTATATGCGTGAGTTTCATTAATCCCCTTTTAAATACTTTTGCAATATATATTTTTGGGACTGAGAATACATGCGCTGTTTTTATAAATGTTTTACGAAATAGACATAAGTAATCGAAACTACATTATATGGTTGAATGATCGAAATCGAATATGCCCCTTTTTATTAAGTCTGGTAATCTAAGAATTAGGGAACAGACACCCTAATTGACACGAACTCTAAAGATAGATCTATCGGGCACAACAAGCCCATCCAAAGTACCGGATGCTTTAGTACTTCGAAATTTATATCATGTCCGAAGGAGGATCCCGGAATGATGGGGATATTCTTATATGCATATTGTGAATGTCGGTTACCGGGTGTTCAATCCATATGAATGATATTTTTGTCTCTATGCATGGGACGTATGTTTATGAGAAATGGAAATATGAAATATTGTGGTCTATTAAAATTTATGAAATGATTATTTATGTTAAACTAATGAACTCACCAACCTTTTGGTTGACACTTTAAAGCATGTTTATTCTCAGGTATGAAAGAAATCTTCCGCTGTGCATTAGCTCATTTTAAAGACATTACTTGGAGTCATTCATGACATATTTCAAAAGACGTTGCATTCGAGTCATTGAGTTCATCAAGATTATTATTAAGTCAATTATAGTTGGATATATTATGAAATGATATGCATGCCGTCAACTTTCGATGTAAAGCAAGTTTGTCTTTTAAAAACGAATGCAATGTTTGTAAAATGTATCATATAGAGGTCAAGTACCTCGCGATGTAATCAACTGTTGTGAATCGTTTATAATCTATATAGACTTAGTCCGGATGGATTAGGACGGGTCTTCACAGACTTACTGTAATATAATCACGTTGATCAAGTGTCATTATATTATACTAACTCATGCATCAATTCCCAACACTACTTCAAAAACATTCATACTTTAAATTCGAATTTTTCAGAATTTAGAAACTAAAATAGTTTCCTTTCTGATGTAACATTGATATCGCGAAGAGATAAATGATTTCAGATAAGGATAGTTATGAAAATATCTTCAGAAATATAGAGGATATTTATAATGAAAGATACGATGATATCTTAGAATTTCTAATATCAATGGATGATGATGAGGATTGTCCGTAAAAGTGTAGAGTCAGGAGTAAGGTATTCGTTAATGACTTCAGTAGATACTGAATCATTTGGATTCTTTGAAGGCAGGTTTAGTCTTTGTGATTTGTCCACAGCCTCCTTCATGATTTGCTCAATCCATTTTCCAGTTCCAAATTTTCTTATTCTATGAGCTTTTTCAACACACTACTCTTTATCATCAAACTTTTGACTGTTAAGGTCGTTTACAGTTTTTGCTGCTTCATTCAGCATTTTTCACAATTTCGAGAACTGATTTGTAAATTGGAGTGCTTATCAGAATTTCAGAATGGAAGATCATAATTCTAAGAGATAACAGTTATATGTATACATATAACTGTTGATGTAGACATGCTGCGAGATTTTCAAATACTGATTGTTAACTCTAGATAATTGGTATGGCGATTCTCGTTATAAGATGTGGATGAGTGTATGACAGGGTTTCGATGAATGTAATGATTTTTTTTTCTTTTTTTTTGAAAAGTCAACGATTAATGAAGTTGATGGTAAGTTTACTACTAATGTGGTGGAATATAAACAGTTCCCCGTAACGATAATGAAAAGCAAGCTTATATATCAAAGTTATAATAAGGCTAATCTGAATGAAAGTCGAAGTTGATTTGCTGGAGCTGTGACAAAACTGACTATTGTGAAAAGGAATTGCAATGTTATTTTCGGTAATTGCAATGCCAAAGGAGATAGCACAGATACGTGTTAAACGTTTACTCAGGTTCCGAGTGTATTTTCAGGTGCATAACTATATGCATCAATCTTTTCTTCCGTAGATGAAGTGTTGTTGGTTCATTCTCTCGATTGAGGTGTTTTCAAGAATCATGAAAGGTTTGAACGCAGATTAGAATCGTCAAGATACAAATGAGGTTTAAGATGAAATCAAGTGGCAAACTTGAAGAAATGTTTAGTTTCATATGTTATAATTAATATTTTAATTCATTTAAATTGTCCAATGTTCGTAGTCCACAGTTTGTAGTCCACAGTTAGTAATTCAATAATTCATATACAGTTTAATATATAACATTTGAATTAATTAATACATATCGTGACCCATATACATGTCTCAGACTCGATCATAACTCAAAGTATATATATTATTGTAGAATCAACCTCAACCCTGTATAGCTAACTCGATCATTACCGCGTATAGAGTGTCTATGGTTATTCTAAATAATATATATAGATGTGTCGATATGATATGTCAAAACCTTGTATACGTGTCCCGATATTTAAAGTGCGTAAAATAAATAACAGAAATTAAATGACGATAAATAAAATTGCGAGAATTTAAATTGCGATAAATAAATTGCGATAAATAAATTGCGATAATTAAATTGCGATAAATAAATTGCGATAAATAAATTGCGATAAATAAAATATAATACGGAATTAATCAGTTAGCTAGGAACAGTTAGCGTGGATTCTTATCAAAATTCTTCTCATAGTTAAATTGTTTGTTTCTAACAAATTTTATTTTTGTCCAATGTTTTCTTCATTATGCCACTTGTTGGATTCTGATAGATCAAAATCCAAATATGAAATTGAATGAAAATGGTTATTCTGCGGTGAACGGATACGTATATCTGTGGGTGTAAGTAGGATAGTAAGTGACTGTTGAATCAGATTCGAAGAATGTACAGTGTAACTTATTAATGTGAAATTTTAAATATTCCTCGGGTATTACCTACCCATTAAAATATTTTCACCATTAACAGTTTGTACAAAAAAAATTTTAATTACAATCTTTATGAAAATATATATACATATATATTTTCTTTAGATGTAATCATGGATTTAATGAGTTAATATGATATTAAACTCATTTGATTTTCGGTTGGAACTAGAATGAATATTCTCTAAAACTTTAGAGATTACATAATCGCCATGTCGAACGAAAATAAATGAGGTAGAACGATACGTAGAACGATACGTAGAACGAAGA
Organism: Rutidosis leptorrhynchoides; assembly: GCF_046630445.1. Taxonomy (NCBI): domain Eukaryota; kingdom Viridiplantae; phylum Streptophyta; class Magnoliopsida; order Asterales; family Asteraceae; genus Rutidosis; species Rutidosis leptorrhynchoides. The sequence goes on from NC_092339.1 coordinate 239,102,662, forward strand.
TCATACTCGAAGTACAGATGGTGATATTGAGGCGTGTGATGTTGAGGATTATGTTATTGGTGGTACTGGTGCCGATGTTGGTGGTACTATTGGTGCCGGTGATGTTGCTGAAGCTGGTACGTTTTGCACCATATTCTCCAAATTGATTTGTCGAGCGTGAAGCTCATTGACTTCTTCCATTATTCCGGAATGATTGTCGGTTGGAACGAGCGGATGAATAAGGTTGAGAATTTTGGATATCATATAATCATTGCGAGATATCCTAGAAATGAGAGTGAATAAAGTGTATCGAAGTGGTTCGCTTGTAAGTGCTTCAGGTTCTTCGCCAAGAGGTGAATTCAGTTGGTGGAAAGGATCGCCTTCTTCGCATTTCCATTAATTAATTCGACTACGAATCTGTCCCCAATTCATTCAGAATTGATGATGACGGATCGGTTGATCCATTCCAGTTACACTTTCTTTGGAGCTCGAGTGAAACCCCATATCGGAATCCGAGGGACTTGAACTAGTGGCGAGTTCCATTTCTTACGATTGAATAAAGAATTTTTGATATGAAATGATTTCCGGCCATCGGGTGGTATTCTAATTATATAGAATATCTGTATATATGTAAAACAAAAGATTTCATAGATTACGGAGGAATTTACGAAATATATTAGGCAAAGTTTGCAGTAACAGATACGCTAAGATATGAATTAGCAGATACGCTAAGATATGAATTTTGTCTATACACTATTCATACAATCAATGCAGTAAGATGTGTCTAGACTAAGAGTGATAAGCAGGTAATTTTAGACACGAAATGATAAGCAAAACTTTTAACATGCAGACACGGTCGAAGTCCAGACCCACTAATGCATCTAAACAACTATCAGTTAGATACACTAATGCAAGACCTGGTTCGCTAAGACCACCGCTCTGATACCAACAGAAATGACTCGTCCTAATCCATCTGGACGAATACATTACATTTGGTTACATCGCGAGGTACCTGACCTCTATATGATACATTTTACAAACATTGCATTCGTTTTTAAAAGACAATCTTTCTTTAAATCGAAAGTTGACGACATGCATACCATTTCATAATATATCCAACTATAATTGACTTAATAATAATCTTGATGAAATCAACGACTCGAATGCAACGTCTTTTGAAATATGTCATGAATGACTCCAAATAATATCTCTAAAATGAGCAAATGCACAGCGAAAGATTTCTTTCATACCTGAGAATAAACATGCTTTAAAGTGTCAACCAAAAGGTTGGTGAATTCATTAGTTTATCATAAACAATCATTTCCATTATTTTAATAGACCACAAGATTTTCATTTCCATTTCTCATAAACATCATCTCATATCAGGCATTTCGCAAACTGCATAGAGATAAAAATCATTCATATGGTGAACACCTGGTAACCGAACTTAACAAGATGCATATAGAATATCCCCTATCATTCTGGGACTCCCTTCGGACAAGATAAATTCAAAGTACTAAAGCATCCGGTACTTTGGATGGGGTTTGTTGAGCCCAATAGATCTTTCTTTAGGATTCACATCAATTAGGGTGTCTGTTCCCTAATTCTTAGATTACCAGACTAAAAAGGGGCATATTCGGTTTAATAATCCAGCCATAGAATGTAGTTTTAAGTACTTGTGTCTATTTCTCAAACATTTATAAAGCAGCGCATGTATTCTGAGTCCCAAAAATATATATTGCAAAAGCATTTAAAAAGGGAGCAAATGAAACTCACTCTACAATATTTTGTAGTAAAATATTCATAAGACGAAACTGAATAATGCAGGGTTGGCCTCGGATTCACGAACCTATATCATTTATATATTTATTAATACACCTAATTGTAATCGAACACTTATATATATATATATATATATATATATATATATATATATATATATATATATATATATATATATATATATATATATATATATAACTTTATTAGTTATATCATTTTTATATTAATAACATATATATAGGTTTCATATATTCATTTTGTATACAAATATAAATTTTGTGATGTTATATGTATTAAATACCTATATATATATATATATATATATATATATATATATATATATATTTGTTTATCAAAACCGTAATTCTATTTATACTAAGTTAATACTAGTAATTATAAAAGTAATGATAGTAATATTACTAATATACTTATGTTACTAATAATGGTTCTAAAAATGATGATAATGTTAATACTTACGAAAATACTAATAATTTATAATAATACTTCTGATAATATTAAGAATAATACTACTTAATAAAAATATTAGTAGTGATATTTATATAAACTATATTAATGATACTAATTCTTAATAACCATGTTAATAAAAATAATATTGGTAATATTGAATAATACCATAATACTAATCAATAATGATAATAATAATAACAATAATACTAAATAATAATAATACTTGATATTGATAATAATGTTAGTAATAACAATATTAATGATAAGTATAATTACTAAAATTGAAATAATAATTATTATAATAACAATATTCTTAATTATAATCATAATAATAATAATAATAATAATAATAAGTGTTATAATAACCATAATAATAATAATCATACTAATAATAATAACAATGATAATGAAAATGTTAATAATAATTATAATTCTAATAATAATGATATTAATAATAATAATAAAAATTTTGATAGGAAAACTACCTCAAATGAAGCTTTAAAAAAAATATTGTCGCGAACCGGACTCGAACCCTCGACCTCTCGCCCACCCGCTAACACCCTTAACCATCAATCCACGCCTATTTTTCTGAATTAAACCCATTTAGATGTTCTTTTATATTAAAAACAGTATTCATCCTCTTCATCACCAATTCAATCGCCTGTGACTTCTAAAAACATGAAGGTGTAATAAATTGTTGGGATTAGGTATATTATTTGGAACATATTCGACCCCCATTGATTTCCAATTTAATAGCAAACATAAAAAATACATAAACACAAAAACGGCAGTCGCTGTTTTTTTAAAAAAAATATATGAAGAACAAAGAATTGATTTTCGACATTGACGCTGTTTTAAATAAAATTTTCTACACAAACTAGTTTTGCAAATCGTGTATAAAAACTTTAGAAATCATTAATTTAACTTGAAATATCAAAACGAGTTCTAATTTCCTCATGAAGAATTCATTTGACTTTTATTTTCAAAACTTTGACTCACGAATTCGATCTTGTTTTGAAGAATTGGAGTTTCATATTTTACAGATAGTTTTAGTGAATTAATCCTAGCACAATTGCATTTACAGATTTTGAAATTAAATACGACTTTGAGGTTTTGATTTAAGGAAGCAAGAACAGGGTACATTTTTGGGTGTTCTTCATTTGTTTCTATTTAAAATTCGAAATTGGGGTAATGGATAGTAATAATTGATGATGAATTGAATGAATGTCGATAATAGCTTTGTGAATCATTTGTTTTATAGCTCCATTTGTATTGACATGATTTAATTTTAATCAGGAACAATAAATGAAAAAAAATCAAGCTGTAAGATTAAGTTTAAATTTGGTCTTAAATTTCCGGGTCGTCACAGTTATCATCTTGGCGTTGAAAGTGTGGGGTTAAAACCCTAAGTGGGGGAGTATGTACCCGGAGGGTACGGCGTTGCCTTGGTTTAGTAGGCGTGTTCGAACAATCTGTCGAAAGTCGTCTCGTTGATGAGCAAACTAGGGACATAGGGTGTGGATTTGAATTGTCTCGTGTAGAGATATGTTAGTATATAGCGCGTTCGAGAGTGAGTTCACATGCGAAATTGCACGTGCGAAATTTTGGTGTGATCACCCTTAATGGGCGGACAAAGCGGGTTCACATTTTAATGGTGAACGAGTCGTGAGTCGAGCAGGATTGCGTATCGATGGGAGTTACCGAACGGCTTGTGGGAAATTCCATCACCGTGTGTGTGGTGCGGATGACCCATATGGGTTGTCAGTTGGCGATGGTACTCTAAGTTGGGAAATAGAGTGTGTCAAGGAATCGTAGGGGTTTGTTGTGTGGATAGAACGTGGCGTATTAAGGAAGTGGTATGTATAGGATGCAATGGTGGCATCGAATGGTCCAGGGTTGTGTTAGAACTCGAAAGGTTAAGGAAGGCGTATTTTCCTTGTTCGCGATGCGGTTTAGATCGAGAGGACGCGATCCGATTTAAGTGGGGGAGAGTTGTAACACCCCATTTTTCATTTTCAGGAAGAAGCCGCGCCGCGGGAGCTTAAGGGTGAGTTATTGCAAAGTTCTGATCTCATGCCGCACCTCAATGCCCGGACTGTTGCTGAAATGCATTTTTAAAAGAGTTTAAATGAGGGCTTTTTGGTCAATTCACATGGGAGCCGGATTTCTAGCCACAAAACTAATTCCACCTCATCCATAACTCCATTTCATCTCATCTTCATCTCCTTCTTCTCTCCCATCTCTCTAAAAAGAGAAAAACCATTGTAGAGTGAGAAAGCTCCGATCTAGGAGGAAGGAGCTCGGTTCTCACCAAAGCTCAAGAGTTAAAGTTATTCACCTCGTTCCTAGCTACATTTTGGTGGTAGTGGTAAGTCTTGAATCCTAGTTTGATTATTTATGATTATTTTTCAAATTAGGGTTTTGAACTTGCATGTTCTTGAGTAAACCCCACTAGTTAGTAAATGGGTGATTTAGACTATTGGCGGGTGTGGTTGACCCTCGTTGGTGAATTTTAGGTTGGTTGATGATTTGGCCATGTTAGGGCTTGTAATTTGAAATGTAATCACTAGTGTTAGTGATTATGAAAGTATTGGAACCCATTTGGGTGTATTTAGAAGACTAATTTTGAAATGGGTCAAAATTAGGGTTTATGGGTCAAATTGGGGAAGACAAGTATTTAATACTTGTGTTTCGGTTTAATTGGCGTTATAGGACCATTTTCAACAGCGTTGAGTGATTATTGGTGTAACGACCCTGCTTTTTCCGTTATCTTTTACCGTTAATTATTTAACGACCGTTAACTGTTATTCATTCCACGTCATTTCTATGACCTATATTATTATTTTTATAACAATATATTAATTATTCTGTGTTATATGAATATTTGTATTCATATCTTAAATTGTACGTTTCTACGTGTCGCGAATTTCTATCTGGCGAATCTTTTCGGTTTTCAAACCAACGGTCGAGCTTTTGGGATTTTTAAATCCTAATTATTTTAGATATGATATTTTAATGTCATATATTTATATATAGTGTTTATATATTTTATTCATCGCGTATTTGTTATCTCTCCGAATAATTAATCGCGTAATAGCGTTTTCGCGTTTCGGGCTTCGATCGGGCGTTTGGGCCACAAGTAACTTCACATTACATCAAAATGGGCCATGAGGGCCCACCCTTAGGCTAGTTTCGGTCGAAATCCCCTAGTGGGAGGGGTGAACTTGTTATTTTGCAAACCTAATTATCTTAAACCTAACTTCCACATTACTCTTTTCATTTTAAACCTAAAAACACTTTCTCCTTCTTTTTCCTTCCTCCTTGGCCGTCCCATACATCACAAACATCATCATTTTCTTCAACATTTTTGCTTTGAAGATTTTGGGCTTTTGTTGTTTCCGAATTCTACGCTTCGTTCTATACGCGATTACATCTTGTGTCCTTCGATTTGGGTATACCTATGAACCATAATTTTTCAATTATTATTCATTTCTACTGATTATATTGGTATTTGATGTTATTATGATAGTATAGCACTTGTGTATTGTTGTATTGATGATTGTATGCGTAGAATTGCTCGATTATACATGTTTTCGGTTTGATTGAATTGGGACAGCAGCATATTCGTTCATTTCTGGTTATGTAACAGTTATAAAAGTGAAAATAAAGTATCTAGATGAGTTCCTCTCATCAAGACATTAATTTTAGACTCCGGATTCATGTTGTTTCGATTCCCGGAGCCCTAAATATGATCAAAGTAGTATTTTGTTAAGATTGAAATGTGATTTTGGTATGAACCAGGTTTGGTCCGACTTTATGACCATATTTGGTGACTTTAGGGTGTGTTAGTGTGTTAGGACTAATGGTGGGGTGAACTTTCATGTTCGGGTCATCTCAATCCGAGCCACGAATCACCCGTTACGTCTAAAACACGTTTTGATTGAATTGAAGTTCCAAGTAGTGTAATGGCTGTACATCATGACTTGTGGACTGTTCTTGGGGTGTTCTTGAGTGTATCAAAGTGTCAGGTGGTTTGCTTAGGCGGAGATATATGTAAGGCTCGCCGAAAACCGACACCCGGGGCTCAGGATACGACCCGATGAACTTTTGATTTAAAACTTATGACTAATTATTAAACTTATGATATAAATAATGGATTTCATTATCATTTAATTACTTATGATAAAAAAAGTAATTATTATTATTTACAACTTATGATATATATTTATTATATCATTTGATTAATACTTATGATTTAATTAACATTTTAATTAAACATATGATTAATAATACTTCATTATTAATGGAAAATACTTATGATAGGTATTAAACTTATATTATGAGATTATTATAATAAGCATTAATTAATTATTTAATTATTATAAGGCTTAGTTATTATTTAATTATAATTTAATTATTAAATACTTATGATTTAATAATTATAATTAGAAACTTATGATATGATTAATAATTCATTATTAATTAATAATACTTATGATATGATTTAAAATTTATTATTAATTAATAATACTTATATTATGACTAATATTTAATTAATTAATTAAATACTTATGTTATATTAATTATATCATTTATACTTATATTAACTTTAATAAATCATTTTAATTTAATTAAACTTATGTTATGACATAATTAGACATATTTAACTTTAATAAACGTTATAACTTATATTATTTTTATAACTTACACTTTTAAAATTAACGTTGACTATGTTTGACCAAGGTTGACTTTTGAGTTGGCTTTCAGTTGACTTTGACTTTCAGTTGACTTTTGTTGACTTTCTAATTAAGGAAATTTTACTAACTTATAAACTTTTCTAAAATAGCAACTTTCTAAATTTAGAAACTTTCCAAAAATAGAAACTTTCCAAAAATAGAAACTTTCCAAAAATAGAAACTTTCCAAAAATAGAAACTTTCCAAAAATGGAAACCTGCTAAAAATAGAAACTTTCTAAAAATAGAAAATGTGTGTCCGTAAGCTGTTCCGATCAAACCGATGCATGTTGAGTATTGTTCTATGACTACTTACAACATGTATAATAGCTATCATACTAAGACTTGACCTAAGTTAGTTATTTATATCGACCTGCTTTATTTATAGGTCGGCGTTGTGATTATTCCTGATCACTTTACTTCGATTGATGTTCGCTTATATGTGTGGTTACTTCGTTTGCTATTAAGGTGAGTTATAGTCCCATTTTTCTATTTTAAATCTTTTGGGATGAGAATACATGCAATTTATTTATATTTTGGACACAAGTGGAAGTTGGTTTAAATTATTCATTGTGAGTTGAACAAATATATTCCCTAGTCTGGTAACTGTAATCACTGGTTTCTAGTGGTGAACGCGAATCCTATGGATAGATCTATCGGGTTTGACAACCCCATTTCGAGCTAGTCGCGCTAGCAATTTATAATCGGAATATTTAGTACTTTGTAATTTGTTGTAGATACACTTGTTCGGTGTATATTATTTATTGTGTTTGGAAAGGGTAAATAAATGGTTAAGTGGTTACCAGGTGGCTCACGGTAAATAGAATAATGTTTTTATATGTTTTCTAGCATATAATTTTGTCGTCCAAAAAGGAGTTTTTATGTTTTCAAACATAAATTTTTACGGTTTAAATTAAATATTGTTTGCAATATTAAACCTATAATTCACTCAACATTTTTGTTGACAGTTACTCGCATGTTTTATTCATAGGTTCATGATTGATTGCTTCCGCTGTGCTTAGAGAGTCTGCATATTTATGATGACAGCTTTTGTTAAACAATAACTTGCATTCTATTTTGATACATTTAATAGTGGATGCTGTTGACTTTGTTTTGGTCAACTTTTGGTTAAGTAATAATGTATGGTTTTTTCTAAACTTACATATTTTGTTAGGTTTTCTTTATAGGAAATCCTTTTTAAATAAAGAATGCAAGGTTATTTATTAAATTCATATAGAGTTATGATCAAGCTGTGGGACCAAGATAATGATGGTCGTCAAGTGTACTTTGACGGGTCATTAAAGTTGGTATCAGAGCCCTGGTTGTAGGGAATTAGGCTGCATTGATGTCGTTACCCGAGTCAATAGGGTGCATTAGTGAGTCTAGTCTACAGCCCGGCCTATAAAATATTATTATATGTGACTATTTGTATCGTATTGGTATGTATATTGTTATCATACATACATCTCTATTATGTTCTGAATCCGGGAGAAACTCCCATTCCGATTTAAGCGTATTCTCTGACTCATGCGAACTTATCCTTATAAGAACACCTCGGGTAGTGAAACCGAGGAATGTCATTCTTGACTTCTGAAATTCTCGACATTTCTATGTCATCTATTATGGTTATGTATATAACGTTTGAGTTATATTACGCGAGATGTCATTCTTGACTTCTAAGTGCTCGGCATTTCAATGTCAGCTATTATGTTTAGGTATATAACATTCTTGTTATATTACGTGCCTTTGTGCCTTTGTGCACTGGTGCTTTAGTTTTTGAATCGGAAAACGTCATTCTTGACTTTTAGAGATTCTTGGTACTTCGAAGACATTTTTATGTCATCGTTACTCCTATTTGTTACTTATGATGTTTTGTCTCTTGTGCTATCCTTAGCACATTGTTTAAGAAATCTTTTTAGAGAAATTATGTGGAAATTCGAGGTTGATTGCGTGTCCTGACCTCGTGTAGTGCTATTGGAATGGAACTATGAATTAGTGAAATATAATGGCGTCAGGCCAATGTGATTATATTATGTTAATTCATAAAGAAGTCCCAATATTGTGACATGAGGAATAGAAAGCGAGTCAAAGAAAATTTTTACACCACTCATTCAGAAATTCCGATGTATTGCATGGGTAGGGAAAACATTCATTATCTTATTTGTTGATATACGAGAAGCTCGTTTTAACCGGATTATCTATCTCATGCTCTATCCTTCATAACTCGCTTGTTAGCAACAGCTTCGCTCGGGAACAGTTTTGGCCCAAGGACTTATGTCCTAATATTAGTCAAAAGTCAAAACAACATTTAACTCATTGTTTTTCATGACCTCGTAACATTATGTCGCACGACGATTCAAGTCCTTTACTCGATCTTCCACGATCTTACTTCAACTTGTAACCTCTGAATACAGATACTTTGTTTATCATCGGGAGTTTTACACATATGTTTAATTGGGCGGTTCTCATGGGATTTGTGGGCGAATAGAGGTAATGAAATATTTTGTCATGTATACATATTATAAAATCATATATGTACGTATGGATTCAAATGAATAAATTTACCCTTACCTATTTTGGCTAGTATATACTAAATCATACCTTCAAAAATTATTTTAAACCACTCATTTATTGAGCTGTTTGATTAAGTCAAATTGTTTTATATAAAATGGTACACGTTGTACATACTTCTAAATTACTAAGAACTTCGCTCCGTTTATGATGTCGCATCAAACGTTTAAAGCTTTTTCAAAACCCCTTTTGATTGATCTTATCAAATTTTCGCATTACTCTACAGAGTGTTTGGATCACGGTTCTTCTTATTCTCCGTTTAAGGATTAAACTTACCATTAAGTTCGTTGATAGAAACTCTTACACCACTTTGGATTCTGGTTTTATAAAATTTGTTGGAAAGTCTTTACGCTCGTAAAATTTTCCCTCTTATGTTTGGACATGGCCGAAACGCGGACCGATAAATCAATTTCTGGGGTGCACTCGGTGGTCACCCTATTGTAGAAAAGGCGCTATGTGGGTTTCTACCCCAACTGTTGTTATAGTGAGTATCATGGATATATATTACACTAGACCGTTTGAGGAGTTTCTACTCTCAATATTCGCTGTCAACCGCAACACCCTCAAAAACATCAATCCTATGATCCAATACTTTGAGGTGCACGAAATTATTTTTGGAGATTCATCTCACCTGAAGTCGGCCATTCTTTATAACCCATGATTCGCGTTCTTTTCATCCGCACAATAATTTAAGAATATGGATGAATCCTAGATTTCCTCGCTCATTGTACAAGGAAGTTCACTCTCGTTGAAATATCACACTTTTCATACGTCTTCCATTCGGAAATGTAATGAAAATTTACTTTGAAGTCCATGATCCTCGTTATCTCCTTTGAGAGAATTGCCTTAAATATCTATGTCAACGATGTGACTACTCCATATATTTCGTCCTTCATTATTACAACTATATTTCATTCGTCCCAGTTCATCCCCTTGGGGAGCTCCTATTTTGTTTGTCAAGAAGAAAGATGGTTCGTTCTGATTGTGTATTGATTATCGCAAGTTAAACAAGCGTACTATTAAGAATCGTTACCCTTTTCCGAGAATTGATGATCTGTTCGATCAACTTCAAGGTTCGTCCATTTATTCTAAGATTGATCTTCGTTCTGGTTATCACCAATTGCGTGTTAAAGAATCTGATGTTCCGAAAACCACTTTTCGCACCCGTTATGGTTACTTCGAATTCCTTGTTATGCCGTTCGGATTAACAAATGCACCTGCTGTGTTCATGGACCTCATGAACCGTGTGTGCAGACCCTATCTGGAAAAATTCATTATTGTTTTCATCGACGACATCCTTATTTATTCCAAGAGTGATGAAGAGCACGAAGAACATTTGAAGTTGGTGCTTGATTTGTTGAGAAAAGAAAAATTGTATGCTAAGTTTTCTGAGTGTGCGTTCTGGTTAAGAGAAGTTCAATTCCTTGGATATGTTGTTAGTAAACAGGGAATCCAAGTTGATCCTGCCAAGATTGGGGCAATTGAGAAGTGGGGAATTCCGAAGACTCCTACTCAAATTCGTCAGTTCCTAGGTTTGGCAGGCTATTATAAAAGGTTCATTCAAGATTTTTCACGAGTAGCGAAACCTCTGACTGCTTTAACGCATAAGGGGAAGAAGTAGGAGTGAAAGTGTGAACAAGAGTCTACTTTCCAAACTCTAAAGGAGAAGTTAACTTCTGCATCGATATTATCACTACCTGAGGGTAATGATGATTTTGTTATCTGTTGTGATGCTTCGTGTCAAGACATTAGTTGTGTTTTGATGCAGCGAAAGAAAGTCATTACATACACGTCACGTCAGTTGAAGATTCACGATTAGAATTATACAACCCATGATTTAGAATTGGGAGCTGTTGTATTTGCGCTCAAGATTTGGAGACATTATCTTTATGGGGTCAAAAGTACAGTGTACACTGATCACAAAAGTCTTCAACATATCCTTGACCAAAAACAGTTGAATATGAGGCAACGAAGATAGGTTGAGATGTTGCGTGATTATGATTACGAACTTCTGTATCATCCGGGGAAGACCAATGTTATGGTCGATACGTTAAGTCGTAAAGAGAGGACTAAACCTCGTATGTTTAGGGCCTTGAATATGACCATTTGAACAAACCTCGCAAGGCAGATTCTTGCAGCTCAACAAGAAGCCTTGAAGGAGGAGAATTTTGTAACGGGAAGGTCCGAGGCTTGAGTAAACAGTTAGATGTACGAACCGATGGTACTCGGTATTTTGCGGGACATCTTTGGGTTCCGGAGTTTGGTGATCTGCGACAACTTGTTTTAGATGAGGCTCATAAGTCTAGGTACTCTATTCATCCTGGTTCAGGAAAGATGTATCATGATCTTAAGGAGCTGTATTAGTGTCCTAATTTGAAAGCTGAGGTGGCTACGTATGTGGCTAAGTGTTTGACCTGCACTAAGGTTAAAGCTGAACATCAGAACCGTCAAGACTTTTGGTGTAACCTGAAATTCTCGAGTGGAAGTGGGAAGGTATTACGATGGACTTTATTACAAAGTTACCGAGAGTTGTGGGTGGTTATGATACCATTTGGGTGATTGTTGACCGACTCACTAAGTCAACTCATTTCTTTCCAATTAAGGAAACAGATTCAATGAAGAAGCTTACTCGTTTGTATTTGAAGGAGATTGTTTCGAGACATGGTGTTCCCGTATCAATTATTTCGAACCGAGATAGTTAATTTACATTGAGGTTTTGGCAGTCCTTACAAGATGCTTTGGGAACTAAATAGGATATGAACACTGCTTATCATCCACAGTCAGATGGTCAGAGTGAAAAGACCATTCAAACGTCGAAAGACATGTTACGAGCATGCATCATTGATTTTGGTAATGTTTGGAATAAGTACTTGCCACTGGCTGAATTTTCTTATAATAACAGCTATCATGCAAGTAATAAGCCGCACCTTTTGAAACGCTGTATGGTAGATAGTGCAGGTCTCCTGTCTGCTGGAATGAGGTTGGGGATGCTCAAATCACAGGTCCAGGAACTTTTCATGAATCTACCGAGAAGATCGTACGGATTAAGGAAAGTTTGAGAACCACAGAAGTCGGCAAAAGAGCTATGCCAATAAGAGAAGGAACGATATTGAATTTTAGGTCGGTGATCGTGTTATGTTGAAGGTACCACCTTGGAAAGGCGTGATACGTTTTGGTAAAAGGGGAAAGTTGAATCCTCATTTTGTTGGACCGTTTGAGATTATTGAGAGAGTTGGACCCGTGGCTTATCATTTGAAATTGCCACAAGAACTCAGTGCTGTTCACGATGTTTTTCACGTGTTGAATTTAAAGAAGAGTTTGGCCGAGGCCGATAAGACAATTCCTCTGGAGGAACTTCATGTTGATAAGCAACTTCATTTTATTGAGGAACCTGTTGAAATTATGGACCGAGAGGTTAAGACTCTGGAGCAGAGTAGAATTCCTATTGTCCGGGTTAGATGGAACGCCAGGCGCGGTCCCGAGTTCACTTGGGAGCGTAAAGATCTGATGAAGCAGAAGTACCCGCATTTGTTCCCAGATGCCGAGTCAACCCCTGCACCTGCTTAAATTTCGGGACGAAATTTCCGTAACGGGAAGGTACTGTAACGACCCTGCTTTTTCCGTTATCTTTTACCGTTAATTATTTAATGACCGTTAACTGTTATTCGTGCCGCGTCATTTCTACGACCTATATTATTATTTTTATAATAATATATTAATTATTATGTGTTATATGAATATTTGTATTCATATCTTAAATTGTACGTTTCTACGTGTCGCAGATTTCTATCTGGTGAATCTTTTCGGTTTTCAAACCAACGGTTGAGCTTTTGGGATTTTTAAATCCTAATTATTTTAAATATGATATTTTAATATCATATATTTATATATAGTGTTTATATATTTTATTCATCGCGTATTTGTTATCTCTCCGAATAATTAATCGCGTAATAGCGTTTTCGCGTTTCGGGCTTCGATCGTGCGTTTGGGCCACAAGTAACTTCACATTACATCAAAATGGGCCATGAGGGCCTACCCTTGGGCAAGTTTCGGCCAAAATCCCCTAGTGGGAGGGGTGAACTTGTTATTTTGCAAACCTAATTATCTTAAACCTAACTTCCACATTACTCTTTTCATTTTAAACCTAAAAACACTTTCTCCTTCTTTTTCCTTCCTCCTTGGCCGTCCCATACATCACAAACATCATCATTTTCTTCAACATTTTTGCTTTGAAGATTTGGGACTTTTGTTGTTTCCGGATTCTACGCTTCGTTCTCTACGCGATTACATCTTTTGTCCTTCGATTTGGGTATACCAATGAACCCTAATTTTTCAATTATTATTCATTTCTACTGATTATGTTGGTATTTGATGTTATTATGATAGTATAGCACTTGTGTATTGTTGTATTGATGATTGTATGCGTAGAATTGCTCGATTATAAATGTTTTCGGTTTGATTGAATTGGGACAGCAGCATATTCGTTCATTTCTGGTTATGTAACAGTTATAAAAATGAAAATAAAGTATCTATATGAGTTCCCCTCATCAAGACATTAATTTTAGACTCCGGATTCATGTCGTTTCGATTCCTGGAGCCCTAAATATGATCAAAGTAGTATTTTGTTAAGATTGAAATGTGATTTTGGTATGAACCAGGTTTGGTCCGACTTTATGACCATATTTGGTGACTTTAGGGTGTGTTAGTGTGTTAGGACTGATGGTGGGGCGAACTTTCATGTTTGGGTCATCTCAATCCGAGCCACGAATCACCCGTTACATCTAAAACACGTTTTTGATTGAATTGAAGTTCTAAGTAGTGTAATGGCTGTACATCACGAATTGTGGACTGTTCTTGGGGTGTTCTTGAGTGTATCAAAGTGTCGGGTGGTTTGCTTAGGCGGAGATATATGTAAGGCTCGCCGAAAACCGACACCCGGGGCTCAGGATACGACCCGATGAACTTTTGATTTAAAACTTATGACTAATTATTAAACTTATGATATAAATAATGGATTTCATTATCATTTAATTACTTATGATAAAAAAAAGTAATTATTATTATTTACAACTTATGATATATATTTATTATATCATTTAATTAATACTTATGATTTAATTAACATTTTAATTAAACATATGATTAATAATAATTTATTATTAATGGAAAATACTTATGATAGGTATTAAACTTATATTATGAGATTATTATAATAAGACTTATAATAAGGATTAATTAATTATTTAATTATTATAAGGCTTAGTTATTATTTAATTATAATTTAATTATTAAATACTTATGATTTAATAATTATAATTAGAAACTTATGATATGATTAATAATTCATTATTAATTAATAATACTTATGATATGATTTAAAATTTATTATTAATTAATAATACTTATATTATGACTAATATTTAATTAATTAAATACTTATGTTATATTAATTATATCATTTAAACTTATATTAACTTTAATAAATCATTTTAATTTAATTAAACTTATGTTATGACATAATTAGACATATTTAACTTTAATAAACGTTATAACTTATATTATTTTTATAACTTACACTTTTAAAATTAACGTTGACTATGTTTGACCAAGGTTGACTTTTGAGTTGGCTTTCGGTTGACTTTGACTTTCAGTTGACTTTTGTTGACTTTCTAATTAAGGAAATTTTACTAACTTATAAACTTTCCTAAAATAGCAACTTTCTAAATTTAGAAACTTTCCAAAAATAGAAACTTTCCAAAAATAGAAACTTTCCAAAAATAGAAACTTTCCAAAAATGGAAACATGCTAAAAATAGAAACTTTCTAAAAATAGAAAGTGTGTGTCCGTAAGCTGTTCTGATCAAACCGATGCATGTTGAGTATTGTTCTATGACTACTTGCAACATGTACAATAGCTATCATACTAAGACTTGACCTAAGTTAGTTATTTATATCGACCTGCTTTATTTATAGGTCGTCGTTGTGATCATTCCTGATCACTTTACTTCGATTGCTGTTCGCTTATATGTGTGGTTACTTCGTTTGCTATTAAGGTGAGTTATAGTCCCATTTTTCTATTTTAAATCTTTTAGGATGAGAATACATGCAATTTATTTATATTTTGGGCACAAGTGGAATTTGGTTTAAATTATTCATTGTGAGTTGAACAAAAATATTCCCTAGTCTGTTAACTGTAATCACTGGTTTCTACTGGTGAACGCGAATCCTATGGATAGATTTATCGGGTTTGACAACCCCATTTTGAGCTAGTCGCGCTAGCAATTTATAATCAGAATGTTTAGTACTTCGTAATTTGTTGTAGATACACTTGTTCGGTGTATATTATTTATTGTGTTTGGAAAGGGTAAATAAATAGTTAAGTGGTTACCAGGTGGCTCACGGTGTAGTGACCCGAACTTTTCCATGTTTATATATATTAATTGAGATTGATATTTACATGATTAAATGTTTCCAACATGTTAAGCAATCAAACTTGTTAAGAATTGATTAATTGAAATATGTTTCATATAGACAATTGACCACCCAAGTTGACCGGTGATTCACGAATGTTAAAACTTGTAAAAACTATATGATGACATATATATGGATATATATATAGTTAACATGATACTATGATAAGTAAACATATCATTAAGTATATTAACAATGAACTACATATGTAAAAACAAGACTACTAACTTAATGATTTTTAAACGAGACATATATGTAACGATTATCGTTGTAAAGACATTTAATGTATATATATCATATTAAGAGATATTCATACATGATAATATAATGATAATATAATAATTTAAAATCTCATTTGATATTATAAACATTGGGTTAACAACATTTAACAAGATCGTTAACCTAAAGGTTTCAAAACAACACTTACATGTAACGACTAACGATGACTTAATGACTCAGTTAAAATGTATATACATGTTGTGTTTTAATATGTATTTATACACTTTTGAAAGACTTCAATACACTTATCAAAATACTTCTACTTAACAAAAATGCTTACAATTACATCCTCGTTCAGTTTCATCAACAATTCTACTCGTATGCACCCGTATTCGTACTCGTACAATACACAGCTTTTAGATGTATGTACTATTGGTATATACACTCCAATGATCAGCTCTTAGCAGCCCATGTGAGTCACCTAACAAATGTGGGAACCATCATTTGGCAACTAGCATGAAATATCTCATAAAATTACAAAAATATGAGTAATCATTCATGACTTATTTACATGAAAACAAAATTACATATCCTTTATATCTAATCCATAAACCAACGACCAAAAACACCTACAAACACTTTCATTCTTCAATTTTCTTCATCTAATTGATCTCTCTCAAGTTCTATCTTCAAGTTCTAAGTGTTCTTCATATATTCTACAAGTTCTAGTTACATAAAATCAAGAATACTTTCAAGTTTGCTAGCTCACTTCCAATCTTGTAAGGTGATCATCCAACCTCAAGAAATCTTTGTTTCTTACAGTAGGTTATCAATCTAATACAAGGTAATAATCATATTCAAACTTTGGTTCAATTTCTATAACTATAACAATCTTATTTCAAGTGATGATCTTACTTGAACTTGTTTTCGTGTCATGATTCTGCTTCAAGAACTTCGAGCCATCCAAGGATCCGTTGAAGCTAGATCCATTTTTCTCTTTTCCAGTAGGTTTATCCAAGGAACTTAAGGTAGTAATGATGTTCATAACATTATTCGATTCATACATATAAAGCTATCTTATTCGAAGGTTTAAACTTGTAATCACTAGAACATAGTTTAGTTAATTCTAAACTTGTTCGCAAACAAAAGTTAATCCTTCTAACTTGACTTTTAAAATCAACTAAACACATGTTCTATATCTATATGATATGCTAACTTAATGATTTAAAACTTAGAAACATGAAAAACACCGTAAAACCAGATTTATGCCGTCGTAGTAACACCGCGGGCTGTTTTGGGTTAGTTAATTAAAAACTATGATAAACTTTGATTTAAAAGTTGTTATTCTGAGAAAATGATTTTTATTATGAACATGAAACTATATCCAAAAATTATGGTTAAACTCAAAGTGGAAGTATGTTTTCTAAAATGGTCATCTATACGTCGTTCTTTCGACTGAAATGACTACCTTTACAAAAACGAATTGTAACTTATTTTTCCGACTATAAACCTATACTTTTTCTGTTTAGATTCATAAAATAGAGTTCAATATGAAACCATAGCAATTTGATTCACTCAAAACGGATTTAAAATGAAGAAGTTATTGGTAAAACAAGATTGGATAATTTTTCTCATTTTAGCTACGTGAAAATTGGTAACAAATCTATTTCAACCATAACTTAATCAACTTGTATTGTATATTATGTAATCTTGAGATACCATAGACATGTATACAATGTTTCGACCTATCATGTCGACACATCTATATATATTTCGGAACAACCATAGACACTCTATATGTGAATGTTGGAGTTAGCTATACAGGGTTGAGGTTGATTCCAAAATATATATAGTTTGAGTTGTGATCAATACTGAGATACGTATACACTAGGTCGTGGATTGATTCAAGATAATATTTATCTATTTATTTCTGTACATCTAACTGTGGACAACTAGTTGTAGGTTACTAACGAGGACAGCTGACTTAATAAACTTAAAACATCAAAATATATTAAAAGTGTTGTAAATATATTTTGAACATACTTTGATATATATGTATATATTGTTATAGGTTCGTGAATCAACCAGCGGCCAAGTCTTACTTCCCGACGAAGTAAAAATCTGTGAAAGTGAGTTATAGTCCCACTTTTAAAATCTAATATTTTTGGGATGAGAATACATGCAGGTTTTATAAATGATTTACAAAATAGACACAAGTACGTGAAACTACATTCTATGGTTGAATTATCGAAATCGAATATGCCCCTTTTTATTAAGTCTGGTAATCTAAGAATTAGGGAACAGACACCCTAATTGACTCGAATCCTAAAGATAGATCTATTGGGCCTAACAAACCCCATCCAAAGTACCGGATGCTTTAGTACTTCGAAATTTATATCATATCCGAAGGGTGTCTCGGAATGATGGGGATATTCTTATATATGCATCTTGTTAATGTCGGTTACCAGGTGTTCACCATATGAATGATTTTTATCTCTATGTATGGGATGTGTATTGAAATATGAAATCTTGTGGTCTATTATTATGATTTGATATATATAGGTTAAACCTATAACTCACCAACATTTTTGTTGACGTTTTAAGCATGTTTATTCTCAGGTGATCATTAAGAGCTTCCGCTGTCGCATACTTAAATAAGGACGAGATTTGGAGTCCATGCTTGTATGATATTGTGCAAAAACTGCATTCAAGAAACTTATTTTGTTGTAACATATTTGTATTGTAAACCATTATGTAATGGTCGTTTGTAAACAGGATATTTTAGATTATCATTATTTGATAATCTACGTAAAGCTTTTTAAAACCTTTATCTATGAAATAAAGGTTATGGTTTGTTTTAAAAATGAATGCAGTCTTTGAAAAACATCTCATATAGAGGTCAAAACCTCGCAACGAAATCAATTAATATGGAACGTTTTTAATCAATAAGAACGGGACATTTCAGTTGGTATCCGAGCGTTGGTCTTAGAGAACCAGAATTTTGCATTAGTGTGTCTTATCGAGTTTGTTAGGATGCATTAGTGAGTCTGGACATCGACCGTGTTTACTTGAAAAATGATTGCTTAACAAATTTTGTTGGAAACTATATATTTTTAACATGTGAATATTATGTGATATATTAATCTCTTAACGCGTTTGATATTATGTGATAGATGTCTACCTCTAGAACAAGTCCCATTAACTCACCTAATAATAATGAAGAGTCAAATGTAAATTGGAATGATTCGTGGACTGATTCACAAGTTCCCGAAGAGGAACCGGAAGAAGAGTCGGAACCGGAAGAAGAATCGGAACCGGAAGAAGAATCGGAACCGGATGAAGAAATAGAACCGGTGGGGGAAATAATAAAACGGTTAAGTAAAAGAAAATCCTCAACCAACCGACCAAGGTTAATTATGGTCAATGGTGTTTCCGCCAAGGAAGCAAAATATTGGGAGGATTACCAATTCTCCGATGAATCGGATTCCGACGAGAATTCCGATGATGTTATAGAAATTACCCCAACTGAATTTAAAAAGGCAAAAGAAAATAATAAGGGAAAGGGCATAAAAATAGAGAAATCTAATTCCAACCCCGATGAACTTTATATGTATCGTCAACCCCCGAAGTCCTTAAGTTGTAACAATGACCCGAGAACCTCTAAACCACCGGGTTTTTCTAAACCAATGTGGAAAACGACGGCTCGTATTAGGGGAACATCATATATCCCTAGAAACTTGGCAAAACGAACCAAAACCGAAGAAGAAGAAACAAGCGAGTCGGAATAAGATAGTTGTATTCGTGTGGTGTAATATATGTAATATAGTGTGCTTATGCTTTATGATATATGTAAAAATTGCTTGTATTAATAAGTATTTTTTTTTATGAATCTAACTCTTGTCTATTTTACAGTATAAAAACACAAAATGGATAGACAACCCAATATTTTAAGAGACCTACCCGGAGACATGATTGATGAAATCTTGTCTAGAGTCGGTCAGAATTCTTCGGCACAACTATTTAAGGCGAGATCAGTTTGTAAGACATTCGAAGAACGTTCCAAGAATGCCTTGGTTTATAAAGGGCTTTCGTTCGAAAGATGGGGGATATCACATTGGGAAATCCATAAGTTACGATGTGTTTACTTTGACGCATATATTGCGGGGAACCCAAATGCTATTTTACGCAATGGGTTAAGAAATTATTTTGACTCAATATATCCGAATATTGGACTTCGTGATTTAGAAAAAGCGGCTAACATGCAACATAAAGAAGCATGTTATGCTTACGGATTAGTAATGTTCGCTTCTCACCAAAGTGAGAACAAGAACATCGGGCTACAACTATTAAACAAAACGTTTCCACAAGTGACGGAGTCGGTAATTGGGATAAGAAATGAGGTTTTTAGATTGTTACGGGACTGTTGGACATTACGTAACCCTCGTCCCTTTGACGACGTTACAACACGATGTCTAATGAACGGCCATAACGGTTATGTTCCACAAGATCAAGGATGGGAAGTAATCCTAGTAAAACCAGAATGCATGACTTGTTTCTGGACGTATGAATTACGTGTCTTTATTGCCTTTGCTGAACGACTTGTGTACTAGCTAGAATTATCTTCACAACCATCTTGTATCAAATTTATTGTGTGCTATATTTCATGCTATATGTAAACTAAGCGGTATTGTAAGTTTGTAAAATATTGTGTAAAAGTTTGAACGCGAAATATTATTATAATCAGTTTTTCATATAGAATTATAGTAGTTGAATTGTATATTAGCTACTAAGTATGAACTTAACGGGTAGGTACTACCCGAATTTAAACTTATAAAACGCTAATATGAAGAAAAAGCTTTTATAAATGAGTTCATATTATGCTACGAAATACTATTAACTACTCTTAATATTCTGTATGATTAACTTGTTCCATTTGACTATTTTGAAGGAAATGGCACCGACTACTCGACACACCGTGAATATGAATGAAGAGGAATTCCGTACTTTTCTAGCTTCAAACATAGCTGCAGTACAGGCTGCGCTACATACCAACAATAACCTTGGATCTAGCAGTACAGGAAATCGTGTAGGATGCACCTACAAAGAATTCACTGCCTGCAAACCTTTGGAATTTGATGGAACCGAAGGACCGATCGGATTGAAACGGTGGACCGAGAAGGTCGAATCGGTGTTTGCCATAAGTAAGTGTACTGAAGAGGACAAAGTGAAGTACGCTACGCATACCTTCACAGGTTCTGCGTTAACATGGTGGAATACCTATCTAGAGCAAGTGGGACAAGATGATGCGTACGCACTACCGTGGTCAGCATTCAAGCACTTGATGAACGAGAAGTACCGTCCCAGAACCGAGGTCAATAAGCTCAAGACAGAACTTAGAGGGTTACGAACCCAAGGATTTGATATTACCACGTACGAAAGACGATTCACAGAATTGTGCCTATTGTGTCCGGGAGCATTCGAAGATGAGGAAGAGAAGATCGACGCGTTTGTGAAAGGATTATCGGAAAGAATCCAAGAAGATATAAGTTCACACGAGCCCGCCTCCATACAACAGGCATGTAGAATGGCTCATAAACTAGTGAACCAGATTGAAGAAAGAATTAAAGAACAGACTGCTGAAGAGGCCAATGTGAAGCAAGTCAAAAGAAAGTGGGAGGAAAACGGTGATAAGAATCACCAATACAACAACAACAGCAATTACAACAATAATCGCAACAATTATCCCAACAATCGCAACATCAATCGCAACTACAACAAACGGCCCAACAACAACAACAACAACAACAACAACAACAACAACAACAACTACAACAATCATCCCAACAACAATAATAACCGCAACAACAACAACAATCAGAAGCAGCTATGCCAAAGGTGTGAAAAGTATCACTCGGGGTTCTGCACCAAATTTTGCAACAAGTGTAAAAGAAATGGTCATAGCGCGGCGAAGTGTGAGGTCTACGGACCAGGGGTTAATAGAACGAAAGGAACAAATGGTGTCAGAACGAGTAATCGCGGAGCAAGTAGTGTCGGAACAAGTTATGCCAATGTAGTTTGTTATAAATGTGGAAAACCGGGCCACATTATTAGAAATTGCCCGAACCAGGAGAACATGAATGGACAAGGCCGCGGAAGAGTTTTCAATATTAATGCGGCAGAGGCACAGGAAGACCCGGAGCTTGTTACGGGTACGTTTCTTATCGACAATAAATCTGCTTACGTTTTATTTGATTCGGGTGCGGATAGAAGCTATATGAGTAGAGATTTTTGTGCTAAATTAAGTTGTCCATTGACGCCTTTGGATAGTAAATTTTTACTAGAATTAGCAAATGGTAAATTAATTTCAGCAGATAATATATGTCGAAATCGAGAAATTAAACTGGTTACCGAAACATTTAAGATTGATTTGATACCAGTAGAGTTAGGGAGTTTTGATGTGATAATCGGTATGGATTGGTTGAAAGAAGTGAAAGCAGAGATCGTCTGTTACAAAAATGCAATTCGCATTATACGAGAAAAAGGAAAACCCTTAATGGTGTACGGAGAAAAGGGTAACACGAAGCTACATCTTATTAGTAATTTGAAGGCATAAAAACTAATAAGAAAAGGTTGCTATGCTGTTCTAGCACACGTCGAGAAAGTACAAACTGAAGAAAAGAGCATCAATGATGTTCCCATTGCAAAAGAATTTCCCGATGTATTTCCGAAAGAATTACCGGGATTACCCCCACATCGATCCGTTGAATTTCAAATAGATCTTGTACCAGGAGCTGCACCAATAGCTCGTGCTCCTTACAGACTCGCACCCATCGAGATGAAAGAACTGCAAAGTCAATTACAAGAACTTTTAGAGCGTGGTTTCATTCGACCAAGCACATCACCGTGGGGAGCTCCTGTTTTGTTTGTCAAGAAGAAAGATGGTACATTTAGGTTGTGTATCGACTACCGAGAGTTGAACAAACTTACCATCAAGAACCGCTACCCACTACCGAGAATCGACGACTTATTTGATCAACTACAAGGCTCGTCTGTTTATTCAAAGATTGACTTACGTTCCGGGTATCATCAAATGCGGGTGAAAGAAGATGATATTCCAAAGACTCCTTTCAGAACACGTTACGGTCATTACGAGTTTATGGTCATGCCGTTTGGTTAAACTAATGCACCAGCTGTATTCATGGACCTTATGAACCGAGTGTGTGGACCATACCTTGACAAGTTTGTCATTGTTTTCATTGATGACATACTTATTTACTCAAAGAATGACCAAGAACACGGTGAACATTTGAGAAAGGTGTTAGAAGTATTGAGGAAGGAAGAATTGTACGCTAAGTTTTCAAAGTGTGCATTTTAGTTGGAAGAAGTTCAATTTCTCGGTCACATAGTGAACAAAGAAGGTATTAAGGTGGATCCGGCAAAGATAGAAACTGTTGAAAAGTGGGAAACCCCGAAAACTCCGAAACACATACGCCAGTTTTTAGGACTAGCTGGTTACTACAGAAGGTTCATCCAAGACTTTTCCAGAATAGCAAAACCCTTGACTGCATTAACGCATAAAGGGAAGAAATTTGAATGGAATGATGAACAAGAGAAAGCGTTTCAGTTATTGAAGAAAAAGCTAACTACGGCACCTATATTGTCATTACCTGAAGAGAATGATGATTTTGTGATTTATTGTGACGCATCAAAGCAAGGTCTCGGTTGTGTATTAATGCAACGAACGAAGGTGATTGCTTATGCGTCTAGACAATTGAAGATTCACGAACAAAATTATACGACGCATGATTTGGAATTAGGCGCGGTTGTTTTTGCATTAAAGACTTGGAGGCACTACTTATATGGGGTCAAAAGTATTATATATACTGACCACAAAAGTCTTCAACACATATTTAATCAGAAACAACTGAATATGAGGCAGCGTAGGTGGATTGAATTATTGAATGATTACGACTTTGAGATTCGTTACCACCCGGGGAAGGCAAATGTGGTAGCCGATGCCTTGAGCAGGAAGGACAGAGAACCCATTCGAGTAAAATCTATGAATATAATGATTCATAATAACCTTACTACTCAAATAAAGGAGGCGCAACAAGGAGTTTTAAAAAAGGGAAATTTAAAGGATGAAATACCCAAAGGATCGGAGAAGTATCTTAATATTCGGGAAGACAGAACCCGGTATAGGGCTGAAAGGATTTGGGTACCAAAATTTGGAGATATGAGAGAAATGGTACTTAGAGAAGCTCATAAAACCAGATACTCAATACATCCTGGAACGGGGAAGATGTACAAGGATCTCAAGAAACATTTTTGGTGGCCGGGTATGAAAGCTGATGTTGCTAAATACGTAGGAGAATGTTTGACGTGTTCTAAGGTCAAAGCTGAGCAACAGAAACCATCAGGTCTACTTCAACAACCCGAAATCCCGGAATGGAAATGGGAAAACATTACCATGGATTTCATCACTAAATTTCCAAGGACTGCAAGTGGTTTTGATACTATTTGTGTAATAGTTGATCGTCTCACCAAATCAGCACACTTCCTGCCAATAAGAGAAGATGACAAGATGGAGAAGTTAGCACGATTGTATTTGAAGGAAGTCGTCTCCAGACATGGAATACCAATCTCTATTATCTCTGATAGGGATGACAGATTTATTTCAAGATTCTAGCAGACATTACAGCAAGCATTAGGAACTCGTCTAGACATGAGTACTGCCTATCATCCACAAACTGATGGGCAGAGTGAAAGGATGATACAAACGCTTGAAGACATGCTACGAGCATGTGTTATTGATTTCGAAAACAGTTGGGATCGACATCTACCGTTAGCAGAATTTTCCTACAACAACAGCTACCATTCAAGCATTGAGATGGCGTCGTTTGAAGCACTTTATGGTAGAAAGTGCAGGTCTTCGATTTGTTGGAGTGAAGTGGGGGATAGACAGATTACGGGTCCGGAGATTATACAAGAAACTACCGAGAAGATCATCCAAATTCAACAACGGTTGAAAACTATCCAAAGTCGACAAAAGAGCTACGCTGACATTAAAAGAAAAGATATAGAATTTGAAATTGGAGAGATGGTCATGCTTAAAGTTGCACCTTGGAAAGGCGTTGTTCGATTTGGTAAACGAGGGAAATTAAATCCAAGGTATATTGGACCATTCAAGATTATTGATCGTGTCGGACCAGTAGCTTACCGACTTGAGTTACCTCAACAACTCGCGGCTGTACATAACACTTTCCACGTCTCAAATTTGAAGAAATATTTTGCTAAAGAAGATCTCACTATTCCGTTAGATGAAATCCAAATCAACGAAAAACTTCAATTCATCGAAGAACCCGTCAAAATAATGGATCGTGAGGTTAAAATACTTAAGCAAAACAAGATACCAATTGTTAAGGTTCGATGGAATGCTCGTAGAGGACCCGAGTTCACCTGGGAGCGTGAAGATCAGATGAAGAAGAAATACCCGCATCTATTTCCAGAAGATTCGTCAACACCTTCAACAGCTTAAAATTTCGGGACGAAATTTATTTAACGGGTAGGTACTGTAGTGACCCGAACTTTTCCATGTTTATATATATTAATTGAGATTGATATTTACATGATTAAATGTTTCTAACATGTTAAGCAATCAAACTTGTTAAGACTTGATTAATTGAAATATGTTTCATATAGACAATTGACCACCCAAGTTGACCGGTGATTCACGAACGTTAAAACTTGTAAAAACTATATGATGACATATATATGGATATATATATAGTTAACATGATACTATGATAAGTAAACATATCATTAAGTATATTAACAATGAACTACATATGTAAAAACAAGACTACTAACTTAATGATTTTTAAACAAGACATATATGTAACGATTATCGTTGTAAAGACATTTAATGTATATATATCATATTAAGAGATATTCATACATGATAATATCATGATAATATAATTATTTAAAATCTCATTTGATATTATAAACATTGGGTTAGCAACATTTAACAAGATCGTTAACCTAAAGGTTTCAAAACAACACTTACATGTAACGACTAACGATGACTTAACGACTCAGTTAAAATGTATATACATGTAGTGTTTTAATATGTATTTATACACTTTTGAAAGACTTCAATACACTTATCAAAATACTTCTACTTAACAAAAATGCTTACAATTACATCCTCGTTCAGTTTCATCAATAATTCTACTCGTATGCACCCGTATTCGTACTCGTACAATACACAGCTTTTAGATGTATGTACTATTGGTATATACACTCCAATGATCAGCTCTTAGTAGCCCATGTGAGTCACCTAACACATGTGGGAACCATCATTTGGCAACTAGCATGAAATATCTCATAAAATTACAAAAATATGAGTAATCATTCATGACTTATTTACATGAAAACAAAATTACATATCCTTTATATCTAATCCATACACCAACGACCAAAAACACCTACAAACACTTTCATTCTTCAATTTTCTTCATCTAATTGATCTCTCTCAAGTTCTATCTTCAAGTTCTAAGTGTTCTTCATATATTCTACAAGTTCTAGTTACATAAAATCAAGAATACTTTCAAGTTTGCTAGCTCACTTCCAATCTTGTAAGGTGATCATCCAACCTCAAGAAATCTTTGTTTCTTACAGTAGGTTATCATTCTAATACAAGGTAATAATCATATTCAAACTTTGCTTCAATTTCTATAACTATAACAATCTTATTTCAAGTGATGATCTTACTTGAACTTGTTTTCGTGTCATGATTCTGCTTCAAGAACTTCGAGCCATCCAAGGATCCATTGAAGCTAGATCCATTTTTCTCTTTTCCAGTAGGTTTATCCAAGGAACTTAAGGTAGTAATTATGTTCATAACATCATTCGATTCATACATATAAAGCTATCTTATTCGAAGGTTTAAACTTGTAATCACTAGAACATAGTTTAGTTAATTCTAAACTTGTTCGCAAACAAAAGTTAATCCTTCTAACTTGACTTTTAAAATTAACTAAACACATGTTCTATATCTATATTATATGCTAACTTAATGATTTAAAACCTGGAAACACGAAAAACACCGTAAAACCGGATTTACGCCGTCGTAGTAACACCGCGGGCTGTTTTGGGTTAGTTAATTAAAAACTATGATAAACTTTGATTTAAAAGTTGTTATTCTGAGAAAATGATTTTTATTATGAACATGAAACTATATCCAAAAATTATGGTTAAACTCAAAGTGAAAGTATGTTTTCTAAAATGGTCATCTAGACGTCGTTCTTTCGACTGAAATGACTACCTTTACAAAAATAACTTGTAACTTATTTTTCCGACTATAAACCTATACTTTTTCTGTTTAGATTCATAAAATAGAGTTCAATATGAAACCATAGCAATTTGATTCACTCAAAATGGATTTAAAATGAAGAAGTTATGGGTAAAACAAGATTGGATAATTTTTCTCATTTTAGCTACGTGAAAATTGGTAACAAATCTATTCCAACCATAACTTAATCAACTTGTATTGTATATTATGTAATCTTGAGATACCATAGACACGTATACAATGTTTCGACCTATCATGTCGACACATCTATATATATTTCGGAACAACCATAGACACTCTATATGTGAATGTTGGAGTTAGCTATACAGGGTTGAGGTTGATTCCAAAATATATATAGTTTGAGTTGTGATCAATACTGAGATACGTATACACTGGGTCGTGGATTGATTCAAGATAATATTTATCGATTTATTTCTGTACATCTAACTGTGGACAACTAGTTGTAGGTTACTAACGAGGACAGCTGACTTAATAAACTTAAAACATCAAAATATATTAAAAGTGTTGTAAATATATTTTGAACATACTTTGATATATATGTATATATTGTTATAGGTTCGTGAATCAACCAGTGGCCAAGTCTTACTTCCCGATGAAGTAAAAATCTGTGAAAGTGAGTTATAGTCCCACTTTTAAAATCTAATATTTTTGGGATGAGAATACATGCAGGTTTTATAAATGATTTACAAAATAGACACAAGTACGTGAAACTACATTCTATGGTTGAATTATCGAAATCGAATATGCCCCTTTTTATTAAGTCTGGTAATCTAAGAATTAGGGAACAGACACCCTAATTGACACGAATCCTAAAGATAGATCTATTGGGCCTAACAAACCCCATCCAAAGTACCGGATGCTTTAGTACTTCGAAATTTATATCATATCCGAAGGGTGTCCCGGAATGATGGGGATATTCTTATATATGCATCTTGTTAATGTCGGTTATCAGGTGTTCACCATATGAATGATTTTTATCTCTATGTATGGGATGTGTATTGAAATATGAAATCTTGTGGTCTATTATTATGATTTGATATATATAGGTTAAACCTATAACTCACCAACATTTTTGTTGACGTTTTAAGCCTGTTTATTCTCAGGTGATCATTAAGAGCTTCCGCTGTCGCATACTTAAATAAGGACGAGATTTGGAGTCCATGCTTGTATGATATTGTGTAAAACTGCATTCAAGAAACTTATTTTGTTGTAACATATTTGTATTGTAAACCATTATGTAATGGTCGTGTGTAAACAGGATATTTTAGATTATGATTATTTGATAATCTACGTAAAGCTTTTTAAAACCTTTATCTATGAAATAAAGGTTATGGTTTGTTTTAAAAATGAATGCAGTCTTTGAAAAACATCTCATATAGAGGTCAAAACCTCGCAACGAAATCAATTAATATGGAACGTTTTTAATCAATAAGAACGGGACATTTCACACGGTAAATGGAATAATGTTTTTATATGTTTTCTAGCATATAATTTTGTCGTCCAAAAAGGAGTTTTTATGTTTTCAAACATAAATTTTTACAGTTTAAATTAAATATTGTTTGCAATATTAAACCTATAATTCACTCAACATTTTTGTTGATAGTTACTCGCATGTTTTATTCTCAGGTTCATGATTGATTGCTTCCGCTGTGCTTAGAGAGTCTGCATATTTATGATGACAGCTTTTATTAAACAATAACTTGCATTCTATTTTGATACATTTAATAGTGGATGCTGTTGACTTTGTTTTGGTCAACTTTTGGTTAAGTAATAATGTATGGTTTTTTCTAAACTTACATATTTTGTTAGGTTTTCTTTATAGGAAATCATTTTTAAATAAAGAATGCAAGGTTATTTATTAAATTCATATAGAGTTATGATCAAGCTGTGGGACCAAGATAACGATGGTCGTCAAGTGTACTTTGACGGGTCGTTAAAATTGGTTTGTTTGGGCGTCGTTTGTGCTTGGAAGTGCAATTGGGTCAAAATTGCACTAAGTGTCAATTTTGGTTGGTCTGTAATTCACCCTAATTGTGTCGTTTGTTTATGTGATAAATGGAATAGGTACTTTCCATTGGCGGTTGCGGATTATTTGGTTTGCATTCATCAAGGCGCTAAGGTGAGTGTAAATGTATTATATACGTATGTATGCATAGGATGGGTGCGGGTGGGGTAGAGTGATCCTTGTGCGTTCAGGTTCACTTTACATGTGCGTGGGATGATGGACTCTATGCGTTTTGAGTCCATGTGGCATGTTTGTGCATATTGGGTTACCACCCTTGGGGTAGTGAATCTCGTGAGATTGGGATTCACATTAACAAGTAGGTCAACCCCGGTGATGTTGTTGTGGTGATTGGGTAGTGATTCTCCTGTAGTTCGGTTTCACTAGTGAATCTCGTGTAGTTGGGATTCACAAGGTCGCGTGTAGTGCAGATGTTCCCATTGTTGTTGTTGTTGCAGCCTAGGGTAGTGATTCTCGTGTAGTTCGGCTTCATTAGTGAATCTCGTGTAGTTCGGATTCATAATATCTCGTGTAGTTCAGACATCCCTATTGTCGTTGAGATGAAGGTAGGGAATCACGTGTGAGTTCGGATTCACTTAGGCACGTGTAGTTCGGCCATCCTTCATGTGTTTGAGGTTAAGGGGTTAACCTCGAGATTTTTGGGTAGACGTATATATTTATTGTTGTGTTGTAGCTAATCTTGCGAATTTCGCATGGTGGTACGTATTGTATAGCTTGCTAGTTATATTTGGATGCGGTAATGTGTTTATTATTTGTGTTGGTGATACGTATTCATTTTATGCATATGTGTGTATATAGTATGTTTATCATCACTAAGCTTTTATAGCTTACCCTCTCGTTGTTTATATTTTTATAGATTCGCGTGGAAAAAGGTGGCAAGGGTAAGCGCGGGGATTAGTGGACTATTGCGGGTTGCTTTAGAAGGCTTGCTTTTAGATTGGACTTAGGATTGAGTAGTGCAATCCCAATCACCATGCTCGGCTTTATATAGAATTTGAACGCTTTTGGGTCAAAAGTGTCAATTGAGTTATGTTAAAACGGGTCATTGTGTTCCCGGGGGTCATCGTGCCCGTGTCGTTGACTTAAAGTAACTTAAATTATGTATTTATGTCGTTAAACATGTTTTGGGGTCAAATGATGTTTTGTAGATGCTAAAACTTGGACTTGTGCATTTAAATTAAAAACAGCATCAGATTTCGCCTTCGGCCAAGCCGCAGGTGGTTTCTGCCGCGCCGCAGTTTGCAGTTAAATTGGTAAAAGAATCTTTGATGGCTGTTGACCTTCAGTATCTGTTCGGGGCCGCGCCGCGGCTTGACTAGGCGCGCCGTGCCTTAATGCTGATGATGTCGAACGAGGTGTATATAAAATAGCTTATATTTTACTAGGAAAAACTATTAAATACGATACAATTTTACACAAGATATTTATTTATTTATAGAATGGATATACTTAAACCTTGCTACAACACTTATAGGCAGTGTACCTAATCGTACAGTAGTGTAGTTTTTAGTAAGTCCGGTTCGTTCCACAGGGAAATCTTTAAACAAAGCTCAACGCTATATTAGTTTATTTTTATAAAAATACAAATATATATATAAGTAATATTATTATTATAAAGGGGGGTTTTTACCGTTTAATGACCGGTTTGTCGATTTTAAAACTTTAGTCGCAGTTAAAACCTAATGTAAAATATAAATACAAGACTTTAAATTAAAGCGTAAAGTAAATAACGATAATGAAATTGCGAATAATAAAAATGCGATAAAATTAAATTGCGATAATTAAAAGTACGATAATTAAAAGTGCGATTAAATAAAATAACAATAAATAAAAGTGCGATAATTAGAAGTGCAATTAAATATAAAATAAAGGAAATTAAATATGAAATAAAAGAATTATGCTTATTTAAACTTCCGTAATCATGATGTTTGACGTGTTGATTTTAGTTTTATGCCCTTGGATTAATTGTCCTTTGTCCTGGATTATTCAATATGTCCGTCTGGTTTTTGTCCATAACAGTCCATCAGTCATAAATATAAATTGCAAGTGTCCTTGTCAAATTATTATTATACCCGAAGATAAATATTCCAACTAATTGGGGATTCGAATTGTAACAAGGTTTTAATACTTTGTTTAATGAATACACCAGGTTATCGACTGCGTGTAAACCAAGGTTTTACTACTTTGTTAACAATTACACCAATTACCCTTGAATGTAATTTCACCCCTGTTTTAATTATTCTAGTGGCTATTAATCCATTCCCGTGTCCGGTTAAATGAACGATTATTCGTGCATATAAATACCCCGCCCATCGTGTCCGATCGAGTGTATATGGTAATTTATAGGGACGCCCAATTGTAAATCTTTATATTAACATTAACAAACTTTCATTTAGTTAAACAAATATAAAGCCCATTATTAGCCCATAGTCTAATTTCCACAAGTGTCGTTCTTTTGTCCAAACCCCAATTATGGTACAAAGCCCAATTACCCAATTTTAGTAATTAGCCCAACATCATGATTACTTCGTTTTAAACAAGCATAATAATAACTTAGCTACGAGACATTAATATAAAAAGGTTGAACATAACTTACAATGATTAAAAATAACGTAGCGTTACACGGACAGAATTTCGACTTACACCCTTACAACATTCGCTAACATACCCTTATTATTAGAATTATAATTAAAATTAAAATATAAATTATAAATATAAATATATTTACGTATGAAGAGGAAGAGAAAAAGATGTTGAAATTTGATCAGAATTCGGTTGGCTTTATAGCCAGACTTGAAATTTGGGGCTCCGCGACTCGCGGAAAAATGCCCATCAAACTCCGCGAGTCGCGGAGAGATATTTACAGCTCACACCCTTGGAGTTTCCTGCTGCCGACGGTTTTTATTATATATATATAATATATATATAATTAATATAATTAATTATATATTATATTATATTTATATACATAGTTAACTTGTAATTTTTAGTCCGTTGCGTCGAGCGTTAAGAGTTGACTCTGGTCCCGGTTCCGGATTTTCGAACGTCCTCGCGTACAATTTAATATCTTGTACTTTGCGTTTTGAATCTTGTACTCTTGTGATTTCGAGACGTTTCTTATCAATAATTGGAACCTTTTTGATTGTCTTTTGTACTTTTGAGCTTTTTGGTCGTTTGCGTCTTCAATTCGTCGAATCTGTCTTTTGTCTTCACCTTTTATTATTTAAACGAATATCTCTTGTAAATAGAACAATTGCAACTAAAAGCTTGTCTTTCTTGAGGAATAATGCTATGAAATATATGTTCGTTTTTAGCATTATCAAATATTCCCACACTTGAGCGTTGCTTGTCCTCAAGCAATATTGTCTTGAAATACTAGAATCACTTCTTTATTCTTCACACTTTGTACATCAGTGATTTCTATACGGCGGTATAAACAATGGTAGTAACGATATGGTTTACAGTCCCACATGACTATAAAAATTTAGATCCATTAAGGAAATTGGATCTTTATGAAAACATTTGATCTTTTGAAAATTAAATCTAGTTTTTACCCTAGATAAGTTTTCCGGAATAACCCTTTACCGGTGTTTGCAAAATATTTTTGTGGGTTTGGTGGGTTTCAGATTTGAAAATTTAGCTCAAAACTTGCGGTTTTGTGTCACCCACTTGCTAACCTTGTATTTGGAAAGCAACACGTCCAGTTTACTTGTTCCGTATATTACCTTTCGGTAAACTACCGTCCGGTTGTAAAGGAAAGCGTTGAACAAGCAACTGTTAAGGCAATGTCCCGTGACATGCTTTTGATTATGGTCTATAACGTGTCGGACGCAATTACTATCCTTGGTAGGAGCAATAGTAAAGCTCACCCTTATAATTTTTCGGTCTGGCACAAGGTCCTGTCTTTGACCATGCTATGCAACCACCGTTCTTACGGTTGACACCCGATTTAGTTCAGGTGACCTAGTGAATTTCAGGTGAATTCCTAGGATTTTACGTTCAATGGTAATGAACGCATTGAAAATTGGGTTTTCAGAAAACAAATCGGTTTGTATTTTTGATCAAAATATTTTCTCGTTCAAGCTCGAGTTTAGATATCATCGAATTCCATGAGTTTGTAATTCTCAATCTTTAAGGTCAATCTCTAGGATTGAGTAATATCAGTCTTAAAAGCTGATTTTTAATCTTTAAGGAGATTATCCTTTCTGGAGATCTGATTCATTAGTCTTATCCAGCTAATTTGCACGGTGCCTCCCCATTGTACGAGATAAATCCTTCTCATGGTTAGGATAAATCTGACCACTTGGCGACCCTGTTTAATGCTGAGGTCCGTGGATTTCCTGCTGATTTTAGTGATGACTTTTCTAGATTTTTCGTCAACCTACAGCTGGTCTGAACGACAACTTCATGACCTAAATCAAGAAGCGCGTTTCTTTTTCGGAAGACTTTACTTCCTTTTAATGATGGAATTGATTCATCGTGTAGATCCATCTTTTCTTTTCTTTCATCGGGTAAAACAGTTTAGTTTAGTCCAAAGCAAAAGTATTTTCAATTATTTGTTACAGATATATGTGACATATGTTTAAAATAACTTGGTAAATTTTCCTTTTTATCGTCCTCTATTCCATTTTAAATGAATTTTAACATTTTAGTTTGTTTCTCAATTTATGTCCTTTCCGAGGTAACAATAATTTCGGTGTTAAAACCTAGTTTTATCGTTCATAAATATGTATAAACATGATTTTGAATTCATTTAATTGAAAATTTTGAAAAATTTTACTAGAATTGGGTAGTCAGTATATAAGACTAGGGCTGTTCTTTTTTATCAGAGAGCACTAGATTCTAATACAACTACTGCTTTACTAGTATTTTTAATGGTAACCAAGTGTTTAATATAAAAATTTTAAAATCCGAAAGAATTTAATCCCTTCCCACACTTAAGATCTTGCAATGCCCTCATTTGCAAGAAATCAGTAACAATTTAAATTATTGAGGGTGATTTGTGTGAAAATGATTAAATTTTTACCAAAGTTTCCAAATATATTGGCGTTTGTTTGCTGAATGATAAATGGTGCACATCATTTGTTCATTCCGTCTTGTTGTTATTTCACATGTATTTTGCATCTTGTCGTCAAAATTAGTTGCTTTTGCTGAACTTAATGCCAGTCTTTGAAAATGCGTTGTTTTACCCTGTTGTGTACATAAGATAAACTGCAAACATATATACATATTTTTGAAGTTTGGTTTATTACCCCACATTCAAAAATTATTAAAATCTAAGAATAAAAGTTAGATAATTATAAAAATGATTACAATATTAACAAAAGTATTAAACATATCAATAATTACAAATTACAAAATAAAAAAAAAATAATAAGTAAACTAAGGATGATATTGGTACCAATAGGGGTTCCAGGCATACCCATACGTGCTATAGAATGCTTCGGCAGGATCATACGTAGGATATGGTGGCTGCATCTCTATCGACCAAGGAGGGAAGACGGGTTTCGGTGTAGGAATATAGTTTCTACCTATATGTTGGCAATGCGCTATGATCTGGTTCTGATGAACTTGCCAATCTTCAAATGCTCTCTGTCTAGCATTTTCGTATTCCTGAGAAGCTATAAACCTATGCATTTCTTGCATCTCATTCCCCCCTCCTACATTACCTTGTTCTTGGTTTCTCTCTACCTGTGGATGTCTACCATTGTATCGTACTGCGGCGTTATTTCGCCGCTTCAAAACTTTTGCACCATGGTATACATTTAAACCTATAGTGTCGCGGGGTTCCGGCTCTTCTACTAATAATCCCCCCCGACTTATATCCACACCGAGATATTCACCAATCAAAGTAATAAAAATACCACCTCCTATTATGCTATGTGGACGCATCCCTCGAACCATAGCTGATAAATAATATCCCACACAATATGGTATACTTACAGCGCTGTGTGGGTCTCGAATACACATATGGTAAAGCAAATCTTGTTCATTTACCTTTTCTTTGTTTTTACCCCTTTGTGTAATCGAATTAGCTAAAAACCTATGTATTACTCTTAATTCGGCTCTATCTATATCCAAATAAGAGTAGTTTCCCCCCTTGAAACGGTGATGGCTTGTCATTTGACTCCACACACCGTGTGTATCAAAATTTTCATCTATTTTCCTACCGTTTAGTATCAATCCTCTACAATCGGCAGATGCTAACTCCTCAGGCGTATATATACGTAAAGCCTGAGCCATGTCCAGTAAAGACATGTGGCGCATCGAACCGCCTAACAAAAATCTAATAAAAGAACGATCGGTTAAACTAGCTACCCGATCATTCAACTCTATACTACATAACAACTCTTCACACCATACTTTATATACAGGTCTGCGTATGGTGAATAAACATATCCAGTCATTAAAAGAAGAATTACCATACCTCTGTACCAGTAATTCCCTAATTGGCCCGGCCAATTCTACAGCTTCTAAGGGTCCCCATTCTATGACCCTTGGTACCTCAACAACCTTGGAATGAAGAGTATGCAAACCCCGTTGATATTTTGGATAATCTATCCAAAGTCTGTCAAATCTCAGGTTCGGGTGCAACTGTTCCAAGTGCATATCTGAAAAGGTCATGACTGGATGAGGTACATCCTGCTTGTAGTAGTTATCTACCTCCTGTTGTTCCAAGTTCTCAGCAGGAGCATGGCGGGCTTGGGATGAAGATTCACCCCTTTCATTCTGCAAAACACATCAAACACAAATTTTGTGCATCCAAATATGCATTAGTGTCAGCAAAATCATCAATCAAAATAATTACAATGACATTATCAATTTATATTAAACTTAAGCTTATTTTCACATTTTTATCAAATCTACACTTTTTCAAATAAGCATATACGAAAATTTTCACCAAGTTCATAAGCATTCAACTCAAATAACATGTCAAAATAATCATTACTAGCAAATAAACAAGTCTCAAATGGCATTATCTTTCAAAAATCAGGTTCATGAATTTTGGACTTGAAAAAGTCCACTTTAATTCTCAAAATCATGTTTAGGCTCAAAGTTTGGATCATTTAACTACCTAGACATGTTACACTACTCAATTTAGCAACAATTCATGACAAAAATCGGCCATAACCTGTTTATATCAAAAAGCCCCAAATTGCTCAAGAACACAAACCCTAGATTATTCAAAATTTGAAGTTTAAAGCTTCTAATCATGTTAAACAGCATCAATCTAGGTTATACAAGCATAATACATAAACAATTTAAGTCTAATTACACTAAAAAGCATCAAAATCAAATTGGGTAAAAATTAGCTCAAGAACACTAAAATTCGAATTAAATGGTGTTTAGGTGTAGAAATTTACCGTTTTTCTTGAGTAGTTCCTAGATATCATCCTTCTCAACATGATTTTAGCAAAAAATTTGGTGATTAACGGTTAAAAATTGAGATTTTTGGGGGTGATTTTCGGGTTTTTCTCGCAGCAGAATTCGCAGTGTTTTTGTGTTTTGTGTGTACAGATCGTTCAGCTTGTTATATTTTTTTTCTGTAATTTTGTCCCTCCGCGAGTCGCGGAGATTTACACTGCAAACTCCGCGAGTCGCGGAGTTTACCCTTTTTTTTTTTTTTTTTTTTTATATAATCTTTAACTTATAAAACAATTAAGAAATTAATTTTAAAATTTTGTTTCCCTTGTTAATTAGGACGAGGTCGTTTTGGATCGATGTCCTAGTCCGTCCCTCGACAAAATTTTAAAATTTGTCTTTTTGTAGCGATTGTTTTAAAAGCTAAGATTTTTGGGTTTTTTAATGTTTTTGGCATACTTTAAATCAATAAGATTAAAAATAATGATAATAAAAGTTCTCGTCCCTCCCTCGGGTAAAGCAATTTCGGTTCAAAGACCTAGTCTTCAACTTACGACGAATTTTAAAAATCATATTCTTAACTTAATGAGATAAAGTAAATTTTTGTTTTTAAATTCACACAACTTAAATATAAAATTCAAAATTAAAAATTAAAAATTAAAAATTAAAAATTCACACCAAACTTAAAATTTGAAATGCATAAAATTAAAAATTCATATTTTTAAAAATTAAAAATTCATACCAAACTTAATTTAAAAATTTATAAATTCATACCACACTTATATTAATTTTTCAAATATTTACAATTTTAAATATATTGTTTTTACAAAGTTTACAATATTAATTTAAGATTTAAATATTAATTTTAAAAACATGGTAAAAAATAAATTAAAAATCTTTTTGTCTTTTTATCCCACTTTAATCAATCAAATATTATCAAAAATATGCGCCCCTCTTTTCGGTAAAGTAATTTTCGGTTCCAAGACCTAATTTAACTCATGACGAATTTTTGAAATATTTTGGGTTGATTGATTAAAGATATTTATACCTTAAGAATAAACGTTAAATTTCGCAGTGATGTAATAAATTTTTGAAGGATATCAATAATTTCGGTCGCCAAACCTAATTTTATTCAATACCAATTTAATACTTTTTAGCGAACAAATTAGCGTTTATTATCAAAAGGTTAAAAATAAAAATAAAAATAAAAACTATACAGACATACCTGTGAAATAGATTTCTTAGTTATATGATCTATTATATTCATAAGATAGTCGGTTTAATTGATTTTCCATGGCTGCATAGGCGTAACCTCGAGCATTCATTGTCTTTTCTTCTAAACATATGAACGGTCCGTCTCTGCATAAAGTAACAAATTCGGTATTTGAATAGGTTTGATTATTTGAACATTTACCTCCATGTGACCATTTTCCGCATTTGTGACATCGTTCTAGGTGTCGTGCTCTTCTTTTCGCTGCGGATTTTGATTTTCCTTTACCAAATTGTAACTTATTATCTTCGCATCTGGATCCTTTTCTAACTCCGTCCATTCTTTCTCTGATTACTGATACTATTTCACTCGGTAGTATGTTATTATTTCTTTTAGTGATCAAAGCGTGTAGCATTAGACCATGGTTTAGTTCACAGGCAGTCTTCATTTCGTAAAAACCTAAAAAAATAAAAATTCAGAATGGGGGGAGAAGACTAGTTCTTTAGGGTCTGCTAGGGAAAGACCATACGTGTTCCATTTTCGAGAACTACACGAAAACAGACAATCTAACTCTAACAGAAATACATATTATCCTTTAAAGACTTGATTCTCCCCACACTTAGTTAGCTGTGGTATCGAAATTATGATTAACTTCGTTGTCGACTTCCATCGGACCATGTATGTAATGTTTAACTCTGTGACCATTAACTTTAAATTCAATCCCATTTGAATTTATCAATTCTATCGTTCCGTATGGGAAAACTCTTTTGACTATGAATGGTCCAGACCATCTTGATTTCAATTTTCCAGGAAATAGCTTGAATCGTGAATTGAAAAGAAGAACTCTGTCTCCTTCTTTGAATTCTTTTGAACTTCTGATTCTTTTATCATGCCATTTCTTCGTTCTTTCTTTATAGATTAACGAATTTTCGTATGCTTCATGTCTTAATTCTTCTAATTCGTTTAGTTGACTTAATCGTAGACGTCCGGCTTCATGTAAATCAAGATTACATGTCTTCAAAGCCCAAAATGCTTTGTGTTCAATTTCTACTGGAAGATGACATGCTTTTCCATAAACAAGTCTAAAAGGTGTGGTTCCAATTGGAGTTTTGTAGGCTGTTCTAAAAGCCCAGAGTGCATCCTCTAATTTAATGGACCATTCCTTTGGATTTGATCCTACGGTTTTCTCAAGAATACGTTTTAAAGCTCGGTTGGTATTTTCAACTTGTCCACTTGTTTGTGGATGATATGCGGTGGAGATTTTATGAGTTACTCCATATCTTTTAAGAACTTTCTCAAGTTGATTATTACAGAAATGAGTACCCCGATCACTTATTAAAGCTTTCGGTGTTCCAAACCTTGCAAAAAGACGTTTTAAAAAGTTGACTACAACTCGTGCATCGTTAGTTGGGAGAGCTTGTGCTTCCGCCCATTTAGATACATAATCAATGGCTACGAGTATATATAGATTATTATGAGATTTTGGAAATGGACCCATAAAGTCAATACCCCAAATGTCAAATACTTCACATACTTGGATGACATTTTGTGGCATTTCATCACGTTGACTTATTTTTCCGGCCCTTTGACATGCATCACAGGATTTGCAAAGAAGGTGTGCGTCTTTGTAAATTGTAGGCCAATAGAATCCAGCTTCATAAACTTTTCTTGCTGTTAGTTGAGGCCCATAATGCCCTCCTGTTGGTCCTGTGTGACAATGGTTTAAAATTTTACTAGCTTCATCTCCAAATACGCATCGGCGTATTATTCCATCGGGACAACTTTTAAACAGATGTGGATCTTCCCAGAAATAGTGTTTTATATCACTGAAGAATTTCTTTCGTCTTTGGTACGATAATCCTTTTTCAAGGAATCCACAAACTAAGTAGTTTGCATAGTCTGCAAACCATGGGATTTCTTTATAATCTATCTTCAATAGATATTCATCAGGAAAGTTGTCTTGTATGGCCGATTCATTCAGAACTTCTAATTCGGGATTTTCAAGACGAGAAAGATGATCAGCGGCGAGATTTTCTGCTCCTTTTTTATCTCGGATTTCAATATCAAACTCTTGTAAGAGTAAGATCCAACGGATTAATCTTGGTTTAGCATCTTGTTTTGAAAATAGGTATCTAAGAGCAGAATGGTCGGTATAGACCACCGTTTTTGCTAGAACGAGATATGATCGAAATTTGTCAAAAGCAAAGACAATAGCAAGGAGTTCTTTTTCAGTAGTTGTATAGTTCGTTTGTGCTCCTTGTAACGTCTTACTAGCATAATATATAGGTTGAAATCGTTTTTCAATCCTTTGTCCTAAAACGGCTCCCATTGCAAAATCACTTGCATCGCACATTAGTTCAAATGGTAGATTCCAATTTGGTGTTATCATGATCGGCGCATTAGTGAGTTTTTCTTTAAGAATATTAAAAGATTTGATACATTCATCTGAAAAGATGAATGGCGCATCCTTTTCTAGGAGTTTATTCATAGGAGTGGCAATTTTAGAAAAATCTTTTATGAAACGTCGGTAAAAACCGGCATGCCCTAGAAAACTCCTAACTCCTCTAACATTGGTGGGATGTGGAAGTTTAGCAATTACATCTACTTTAGCTCTATCCACTTCAATTCCTTCTTTTGAAATTTTATGTCCAAGAACGATGCCTTCTTTAACCATGAAATGGCATTTCTCCCAATTAAGTACTAGATTTGATTTTTCGCATCTAATTAGCATTCGTTCCAGATTAACTAGACATGATTTAAATGTATCACCGAAGACTGAAAAGTCATCCATGAATACTTCCATGCATTCTTCTATCATGTCGTGAAAAATCGCCATCATACACCTT
Source organism: Rutidosis leptorrhynchoides (assembly GCF_046630445.1). Classification (NCBI taxonomy): domain Eukaryota; kingdom Viridiplantae; phylum Streptophyta; class Magnoliopsida; order Asterales; family Asteraceae; genus Rutidosis; species Rutidosis leptorrhynchoides. The sequence continues at coordinate 239,143,703 of NC_092339.1, forward strand.
TGAAAGGTTGCAGGGGCGTTACAAAGTCCAAATGGCATGCGTTTGTAAGCAAAAGTACCATAAGGGCACGTGAATGTGGTTTTCTCTTGATCTTCGGGTGCTATTGGAATTTGAAAATATCCGGAAAATCCATCTAGAAAACAATAGTAACTATTTCCGGCTAATCTTTCCAACATTTGATCTATGAAAGGTAAGGGAAAGTGATCTTTTCTGGTGGCGTCATTTAATTTTCTATAATCAATACATACACGCCATCCTGTTACAGTCCTAGTAGGAATAAGCTCATTTTTCTCATTTGTAATGACAGTCATGCCACCCTTCTTAGGCACGCATTGAACTGGGCTTACCCATGGACTATCAGAGATTGGATATATCAAACCTGCATCTAGCAGTTTAATAATCTCTTTCTTAACTACATCTTGCATATTAGGATTTAGTCTTCGTTGGCGTTGCACATACGTTTTATGACCTTCTTCCATAAGGATTTTATGTGTGCAATACGAAGGACTTATTCCTTTAATATCATGAATCTTCCATGCAATGGCTGGTTTATGAGCTTTCAACACAGAAATGAGTTGTGATTTCTCATTTTCAGTAAGAGAAGACGATATTATTACAGGTAATTCAGATTCACCATGTAAATAAGCGTATTCCAAATGGTTTGGAAGTGGCTTTAACTCTAATTTCGGAGGTTCTTCTATCGATGATTTATATCGATATCTGTCTTCTTCTTTTAGCATTTGAATTTCTTCTGTTGTTGGTTCATATCCATTAGCTATAAGTGTAGCTAACATTTCAGCTTCATCAATTGGTTCATTACCTTCTCCTAAAGAACATTCTCCTGTTCCTTGTAATTCTGGAAATTCTTCTAATAATTCTGCATGTGCATCTATAGTTTGAATATAATAACATGTATCATCTGCAGATTGTGGTTGTTGCATTGCTCTATCAACTGAAAAGGTAACACTCTCATCCTCTATACTTAGGGTCAGTTTCTTACCGAACACGTCTATCATTGCTTTAGCCGTGTTTAAGAATGGTCTTCCTAATATGAGAGGAACTTGAGAATCTTCTTCCATGTCCAAAACAACAAAATCTACTGGAAATACTAAAGTACCAACTTTAACTAGCATGTTCTCCATTATCCCTCTAGGATATTTTATTGATCGATCGGCTAGTTGTATGCTTATTCTGGTTGGTTTCAATTCTCCAAGGTCTAGTTTAGCGTATAGTGAATACGGCATTAGATTTATACTAGCACCTAAGTCTGCTAATGCTTCTATTGAACTAAGGCTACCCAGAAAACATGGAATTGTGAAACTTCCTGGATCAGATAGTTTTTCTGGTATCTTATTCAACAGCACTGCTGAACAATTTGCATTCATAGTAACAGCCGAGAGTTCTTCCATTTTCTTTCTATTCGTGATTAGATCTTTCAAGAATTTAGCATATCTTGGCATTCCTGAAATCACATCAATGAAAGGAAGATTTACATTTATCTGTTTAAACATATCCAAGAATTTGGATTGCTCGGCTTCAAGTTTTTCCTTCTTCATTTTACTCGGGTAAGGAAGTGGTGGTTGATATGGTTTAACATAAGGTTTATCCTTAACTGTGTTATCTTCATTAACCTTTTCAACTACCGGTTCTTTTTCCTTATCTTGATCAGGTTGTGGTTCTTGTGGAGTAGGAATAGTTTCATCAGAAGTTACAGGTATTTCAGGTGGTTTAAGTGTTGTACCACTTCTTGTGGTAATAGCTTTAGCTGTTTCATTCCGGGGGTTAGCATTTGTATCACTAGGTAAACTTCCCGGTTTTCTTTCACCTATTAACCTTGCTAGGTTACTTACTTCTTGTTCCAGATTTTGAATAGAAGCTTGTTGATTTCTAAATGCTTGAGCATTTTGTTCATTGGTTTGTTTTTGAGATGTGAAAAACTGCGTTTGAGTTTCAACTAGCTTTGTCATCATATCTTCTAAATTTGGCTTTTTATCATCGGTTTGTTGTGGTGGTTTGTTTTGAAAATTAGGTCTTTGCTGATTATAAGTATTATTGGATACTTGTTGATTGCTAGGACCTTGTTGGTTGTTGTATGGAATATTTCGGTTATAATTCTGGTTTTGATTGTAAATCGGTCTTGGCGGTTGATAATTATTCTGATAATTATTTCCAGGCCTTTGGTTTATGTATGAAATATTCTCTCTTTGTTCCATTGTTAATTCAATACTGAGACAATCTTTTGTCAAATGTGGTCCTCCACACTGCTCACAACTAATTCGTATAGCATGAATATCTTTAGTCATCTTTTCCATTCGTCTCTCGAAAGCATCTATCTTTGCGGAAATGGAATCTAAGTCATGGCTAGAATCGGCTCTAGCTGCTTTAGATGATCTAATGATATCTTTTTCTTGGTGCCACTCATGTGAGTGGGAAGCAGTGTTATCAATAATTTTGTACGCATCAGTTTCGGTTTTCTTCATAATCGAACCACCAGCTGCTATATCTATGTCTTTTCTTGTAGTGATGTCGCATCCTTGGTAGAATATTTGTACTATTTGACAGGTGTCTAAACCATGTTGCGGACATCCTCTTAACAACTTTCCATATCTTGTCCACGCCTCATATAGAGTTTCATTTGGCTTCTGTGTGAACGTAACAATTTCTGCTTGAAGTCTTACGGCTTTAGATGCAGGAAAGAATTGTTTAAGAAATTTGTCAACTAAAACATCCCATGTATCAATCGCCCCTTCAGGTAACGATTCCAACCAATCTTTGGCTTCTCCCTTTAAAGTCCAGGGAAATAACATGAGATATATCTGTTCATCTTCCACTTCTCGGATTTTAAATAGTGTGCAGATCCTATTAAAGGTACGTAGATGTTCATTTGGATCTTCCTTCGGCGCACCACTAAATTGGCATTGATTAGTCACCATGTGTAGAATTTGTCCTTTGATTTCATAATCTGGCGCATTAATGTCTGGATGAGTAATTGCGTGACCTTGGCCAGTGCGTTTAGCTCTCATTCGGTCTTCCATACTTAAAGGTTCCAGATTCTCCATAATTGAATTTGTTGAATCGGTATCAATAGATGATTCTGATTTAATAGTTCGTTCCTCAACAATCTCTGTTTGAATGATTGGTGGTTCCGGAGGAAAGTTTAATGGTTCAGGATCTATGAACCGTTCCTGAATATTTTCTGGATTCTCAATTGTGAGGTTTGTTTCAAAAACTGGATTATCGGAAATTTGAACTGAAGTACTTGGTCGACTGGATGACGATTCTAAAGAAAAATCAACGGCGGTTATATTTGTTAAACGATGTCTTGATCGAGTTACAGGTGGTGAACGTACAAAAGGTGATGAACGTCTTGCTCGGTGCATTCACAGAATATCCTATTAGTTTTTAAAAGGAAAGAAAAATTATAATAAGTTATCCAATCAATAGACTTTTCTGATTTTGCCCACGTTTCGAATAGCCAAAAGATGCAGCAGAGGGGCAGGATTCGTTTGGTCTCAATATAATTGAGGACTGTTTGGCTCCAATAACCCGGTCCACGTACAAATCCAACTATTACTACGAACCAGAAAATTTTGATGTCTATCAATTTAACCACTTAAAATAAATTTTCGTAATTTTTAGAAATTTAGATAAGAAGTAGAAAAAATCTAAGTCCTAAAAACTAGAATGGCGAGAAATAAGAAAGAAAAAGAGTTCGTCGAAAAAGGTCGAAAAAGAAAAAATGGTTGAAAAATAAAAGGTGACGGAAAAATAAAAGAAACTTATAAAAACTTAAAAATACTTAATTAATTTAACCTTATTACTACAACTAACTTAAAATTATAATCGCAAATTGAAATTACTAATTGGAATAATAATTGATACATAGTAAAAGGTCTCTAAAAATATTAAAGCTTACAGGAAAAAACTAAATCCCAAATGAAAATAACTTAAAAAGAAACTAAAACTTAAAAAGGCGTCGCAAAATTCTAAAGCACCTAAATCTTAGTCTAAAGAAAAAGCACTTAAGGAATTCTACGGCAAAGCCTAAAAATCTAGGAGTAAAAATAACTATAGCAAAAACTAAGTTTAAAATTAAATATGAGCTAAAAAATTCAAATATTACGCTACAATGATTAAAAAGGTACAAAATATAAAAATATACAAAAAGTTGTAAAAAGTACAATTTTTATAAAAATATTATTTATTTAATAAAACTACTAATTTTATAATTTAATTAAACTTATTTAAACTAAATACATAAATTAAATAAAAATAAAACTTAAAACTAATAATAATAATAATAATAATAATAATAATAATAAGGTTTAAATAATAATAATAAATAATAACCCGTAATTAATGCGGTTTTAGGGTTTTTGTCCGTGTGTCAGAAGGTCTCCGCGAGTCGCGGCAATTAAAGAAGAAAATCCCGCGAGTCGCGGGGTTCAGGAATTCAGTTGACAGGTTTCACTTTTTACGCGTTTTTCTTTTTTTTTTTTTTTATGTTTTCTGTTTTTTTAAATAAATAAAAGATATTAAAATTAAAACTTATATTTTTATAAACTAAAATAAAAATAAAGAAACTTATAAAACTTAACTAACTTACAAAATCTTAAAAATACTAATATTTTTGTTTTTCTTTTTATATTTTTGAATATTTAAAACGTATTTTTATAAAAACGACTTTTAATAAAAGTAGATAAAAATCTTTTTTTTTTTTATATATTAGCGTTGCGCTTCCAGCTTTTAAGATAAGTCCCCGGCAGCGGCGCCAAAAATACTTGATGTCGAACGAGGTGTATATAAAATAGCTTATATTTTACTAGGAAAAACTATTAAATACGATACAATTTTACACAAGATATTTATTTATTTATAGAATGGATATACTTAAACCTTGCTACAACACTTATAGGCAGTGTACCTAATCGTACAGTAGTGTAGTTTTTAGTAAGTCCGGTTCGTTCCACAGGGAAATCTTTAAACAAAGCTCAACGCTATATTAGTTTATTTTTATAAAAATACAAATATATATATAAGTAATATTATTATTATAAAGGGGGGTTTTTACCGTTTAATGACCGGTTTGTCGATTTTAAAACTTTAGTCGCAGTTAAAACCTAATGTAAAATATAAATACAAGACTTTAAATTAAAGCGTAAAGTAAATAACGATAATGAAATTGCGAATAATAAAAATGCGATAAAATTAAATTGCGATAATTAAAAGTACGATAATTAAAAGTGCGATTAAATAAAATAACAATAAATAAAAGTGCGATAATTAGAAGTGCAATTAAATATAAAATAAAGGAAATTAAATATGAAATAAAAGAATTATGCTTATTTAAACTTCCGTAATCATGATGTTTGACGTGTTGATTTTAGTTTTATGCCCATGGATTAATTGTCCTTTGTCCTGGATTATTCAATATGTCCGTCTGGTTTTTGTCCATAACAGTCCATCAGTCATAAATATAAATTGCAAGTGTCCTTGTCAAATTATTATTATACCCGAAGATAAATATTCCAACTAATTGGGGATTCGAATTGTAACAAGGTTTTAATACTTTGTTTAATGAATACACCAGGTTATCGACTGCGTGTAAACCAAGGTTTTACTACTTTGTTAACAATTACACCAATTACCCTTGAATGTAATTTCACCCCTGTTTTAATTATTCTAGTGGCTATTAATCCATTCCCGTGTCCGGTTAAATGAACGATTATTCGTGCATATAAATACCCCGCCCATCGTGTCCGATCGAGTGTATATGGTAATTTATAGGGACGCCCAATTGTAAATCTTTATATTAACATTAACAAACTTTCATTTAGTTAAACAAATATAAAGCCCATTATTAGCCCATAGTCTAATTTCCACAAGTGTCGTTCTTTTGTCCAAACCCCAATTATGGTACAAAGCCCAATTACCCAATTTTAGTAATTAGCCCAACATCATGATTACTTCGTTTTAAACAAGCATAATAATAACTTAGCTACGAGACATTAATATAAAAAGGTTGAACATAACTTACAATGATTAAAAATAGCGTAGCGTTACACGGACAGAATTTCGACTTACACCCTTACAACATTCGCTAACATACCCTTATTATTAGAATTATAATTATAATTAAAATTAAAATATAAATTATAAATATAAATATATTTACGTATGAAGAGGAAGAGAAAAAGATGTTGAAATTTGATCAGAATTCGGTTGGCTTTATAGCCAGACTTGAAATTTGGGGCTCCGCGACTCGCGGCAAAATGCCCATCAAACTCCGCGAGTCGCGGAGAGATATTTACAGCTCACACCCTTGGAGTTTCCTGCTGCCGACGGTTTTTATTATATATATATAATATATATATAATTAATATAATTAATTATATATTATATTATATTTATATACATAGTTAACTTGTAATTTTTAGTCCGTTGCGTCGAGCGTTAAGAGTTGACTCTGGTCCCGGTTCCGGATTTTCGAACGTCCTCGCGTACAATTTAATATCTTGTACTTTGCGTTTTGAATCTTGTACTCTTGTGATTTCGAGACGTTTCTTATCAATAATTGGAACCTTTTTGATTGTCTTTTGTACTTTTGAGCTTTTTGGTCGTTTGCGTCTTCAATTCGTCGAATCTGTCTTTTGTCTTCACCTTTTATTATTTAAACGAATATCTCTTGTAAATAGAACAATTGCAACTAAAAGCTTGTCTTTCTTGAGGAATAATGCTATGAAATATATGTTCGTTTTTAGCATTATCAGCTGACAGCAGTGGTCAGCCCTTTAAAAAATTTAGTTTTGCATTTTAAATAACGGGTTGGGTCATTTCAACGACGCTGATGGTCTTCCCGACCTAGATGATGAAGGTAATGAGTCAGATCGTATTGTGTTGTTTGATTCGAATGCCGATAATTATTTTGGAGACGGTGATGTCGAAGCTAATGACTTAGAGTTTTACGAGTTTATTGATTCAGAGGGTGATTGTGAGTACATATTTTACTATGTTTTTCACTTAAATTCTATATGTCAAATCTCTATATATTAGCTTTCACCTAGTTTATTCTCCTAGCTAAATAATATAATACAGATCGATAAATCAATCGGAAAACTGATTGTGATTTAGTTTGTGACGACCCGGAAAATTTCGACTAATTTTAAACCAAACTCACGATACGATTTCATAATTCTGACACAATAAGCAAAGTCTGTAATGTTGAGTCTCAAAAATTTTGAACTGTATCATATATTCATTTGACTTTCGACCATTCCCGACAATTAACGAACAACTATTTGTAAATACATACATATATATATATATATATATATATATATATATATATATATATATATAATAATTTGAGATATTATTGAAATAATATATGATTAAATTGTTAGAATTAAATATGTAAAATAATATGCGATGTAGTGGAAACTATATATATATATATATATATATATATATATATATATATATATATATATATATATATATATATATATATATATATATATATATATACATCTTGTAAATATATTAAATATTATATTAAATATATTTGTTTAAAAATATATAATATATTTATTTTAGTAAGTTAAACTTACTATTTAAAAACTGCTTATATATAGAAAGAGAACATATTAAAAATAAGTGAGTTCGAGCATAATTAATAAACGTCAGTAACACTCGGTGGACGTTTCATTAATTTCAATATAGATATAATACATGTTCATGATGGATTAAAATAAAAATTGGACTATAAATTGATTGCAAAGATTTTAGTTTTGATAGATATATTTTTATCTTCTTAGTTTAAATTTTAATGCTCGGTACATATCACTTGAAACTTAAAACAAATATTAGATTAATCTTTTAATCAGGTTTCAAACAGTTAATGACCAGAATAAATAAATGGACTTAATCTAAAACTTGGGGATTTTTCTGAAGATGGTTATATGTAAACTGTTTAGCAACGGACTACAAACTAGCACCCACCATAAAAAATTGTCGGCATAAGAATTTAAAATCTGCGGCTGCTATCCTGTTACTCTTGTAATTCTTTTGATTCTTAATTTTATATTATAATATTATAATATTATATTTAATATTATATGATGTATGCGCACTATGATTTATATGATATATATATTGTACTATGATTGAGATGATATATATATTACTTCGTTGATTGAAAACAAGAATTCTCACTGCAAATCCTTTTTCCCAAATCTTGCTTTTGACTTAATTACATATCAAACTATTATATGTATGTATATGATGATAATATCCTTCACCACCAACACCCGGTTGTCTTCTTCATCCTCTACCACCACAACCATCGAAGATCACCCACAACTACTAGTAACAAATTTTTTTATACCATCTCTTTATCACCTAAACTTATATATAGGTACACATCTATATCACCATCTTGAAGACCCGAAACAATCACCATTCGAACACTCATCGATCATTTCTACCGTACATTTCTATATAGTGTTCAACAAGATCACTAACTTAAACAAAGTAATCTTCCTTCTGTTTTGTTGAATGATTCGTCAAAGCCACAACCATCACAAACTACCACTTTCTTTAAACCCATTAACCACCTCACGGTTACCACCCAAAACAATCCGTCTGTCTATCCCTATTTCTAGTCTCAATGACCAACACTACTATACACCTCACCATAAACAACCCGACAACTAGAACACCACCTTTGATCTCTTCTTCGTAAAACAAACCAACATCGAAAACTAGCAACCGTTGTGAACTTCCACCACCATGAACAAACACCTCATACCACCCTAACCACCCTCGTAAACACCCCAACACCACACATTTAGTTACTATGGATCGATTGAAGTTTTTGACTGCAGTTTCTATTTCCTGTTCGTAATCAACCCTACAAATCACCACCTTTAACCCATTTATATTTTCGTTTTTATTTTGTTCTCCTGACTCGTCGAACAAACAGTCAACTTGAGCTGATATTTTTCTCACTGCTATTTATTTTCGTAAAGATCACCAACAATCCATTGTTGAGCTACTGTGACAGCTATTATATTTTCTTTTATTCAGTCCATAAACCGCCACCTACCATCGCAATCAAAACCGTTATGTTACCGTCATTTAAAAACTGCTGCAGGTCACTAACCCTCGCTACTCCTACATGTTTTTCACTCGTGCTGCTGCTACGTCTCTGAGTTCCTGTGAGTGAATACGTTTACGTGAAAATGATAATGATAATATTGAATAAAGATAATGATGAAACGAAATGCATGATTGGCGGATGAAAATGGAAATATACGTAATAAGATAATTCGAGACTTATGGCTGCATACATGGTAAAGTTTGAACTATAGATCCACTAGTGCAAGTTGTTGTCTTCATGTTCCCTTATCACAAACATACCTAATAAAGTATCTTTTAATACCTTTAGAATTTCAACCGAATAATTTTGTGACGTAGGGCCAAACGAATAATCATGATGTTTAGTGATGAGATAATGATGCAAGATAGTTGATTAGTGACGGAGATTAAGACAATGATAATGATACATAATGTTAATACAACGATACATGATGATGTTAACATATTCAATTATTACAGGGTTGCGAAATTGGGTCTTAAACTCGTTTTAGTGATTGGGCCGTATATATATAATTTGGTTGGGCCAAAAAGTGTTAAAGGGCCGTATATATTTAATTGGGTTATTAACCCAAGATCCAACAAAAATTGTTGAAGACCGCTGCTATTTAAATCCTTGCTCCCGTTTATTTTATTTTTTTTCTATTGCTATTAGAGTTTAAAACATTAAGGATTAGTGGTGACATGGAATAGGGAAACTGTGATGGTAAATGACGATGATAGTGATGATGATACGAATGGTGTCTATAAAGATGATATACGAGAACAAAATGATAAATGATAGGATGATAATGATGATGAACGGGTTATAGAATGAAGAAAATAGATATAGAAAATGGGTTAAATAAATTCGGTTATGAAATGAGCAGAAAAGCAGGAATAGCTGAATAGTTAAGGGTATCACGGGTTAGCGGGAGGTCGCGGGTTCAAACTCGGACTTGGGCATTTTTAGGGCTACTCCTTTGAGGTAGTTATTACTAATACTTTTATTATTATTATTTAATTATTATTATTATTATTATTATTATTATTATTATAATTATTATAATTATTATTATTATTATTATTATTATTATTATTATTATTATTATTATTATTATTATTATTATTATTATTATTATTATTATTATTATTATTATTATTGTTATTATCATTAATATTAAAAATTTACATTATAATTAAAATTATTACTATCATTATTATTATTTTTATTAACATGATTTTTATATAATTTTATTTACATTATCATATTATTATCAAAGTTATTATTTTCATTTTCACTATTAAGATTATTATTATTAATTTACTAAATAAATATTAAATATATAAGAAAAATATATTTATTACATATTACATAACTATAGTGATATTTTTGTAATAAATACTAATTATTTATCTAAAGTATATAAAATAAATATAGATAATTAAGTTATTAATGAAACATATAAGTTACTAAAATAAAAATTAATAAATAAATTATTCGGTTATGATTATATGTGTTAATATATATATAAATGATATAGGTTCGTGAATCCGAGACCAACCCTACACTTATTCAATGACGTCATATGTATTTTTACTACAAAATACAGTATGGTGAGTTTCATTTGCTCCTTTTTTAAATGCTTTTGCAATATATATTTTTGGGACTGAGAATACATGCGCTGCTTTTATAACTGTTTTACGAAATAGACACAAGTAATTGAAACTACATTATATGGTTGAATAGATCGAAGCTGAATATGCCCTTTTAGCTTGGTAGCCTAAGAATTAGGGAACATCACTAATTTTGAGAATTAGTGAAATGTCCCGTTCTTATTGATTAAAAACGTTCCATATTAATTGATTTCGTTGCGAGGTTTTGACCTCTATATGAGACGTTTTTCAAAGACTGCATTCCTTTTTAAAACAAACCATAACCTTTATTTCATAAATAAAGGTTTAAAAAGCTTTACGTAGATTATCAAATAATGATAATCTAAAATATCCTGTTTACACACGACCATTACATAATGGTTTACAATACAAATATGTTACATCGAAATCAGTTTCTTGAATGCAGTTTTTACACAATATCATACAAACATGGACTCCAAATCTTGTCCTTATTTTAGTATGCAACAGCGGAAGCTCTTAATATTCACCTGAGAATAAACATGCTTTAAACGTCAACAAAAATGTTGGTGAGTTATAGGTTTAACCTATATATATCAAATCGTAATAATAGACCACAAGATTTCATATTTCAATACACATCCCATACATAGAGATAAAAATCATTCATATGGTGAACACCTGGTAACCGACAATAACAAGATGCATATATAAGAATATCCCCATCATTCCGGGACACCCTTCGGATATGATATAAATTTCGAAGTACTAAAGCATCCGGTACTTTGGATGGGGTTTGTTAGGCCCAATAGATCTATCTTTAGGATTCGCGTCAATTAGGGTGTCTGTTCCCTAATTCTTAGATTACCAGACTTAATAAAAAGGGGCATATTCGATTTCGATAATTCAACCATAGGATGTAGTTTCACGTACTTGTGTCTATTTTGTAAATCATTTATAAAACCTGCATGTATTCTCATCCCAAAAATATTAGATTTTAAAAGTGGGACTATAACTCACTTTCACAGATTTTTACTTCGTCGGGAAGTAAGACTTGGCCACTGTTGATTCACGAACCTATAACAATATATACATATATATTAAAGTATGTTCAAAATATATTTACAACACTTTTAATATATTTTGATGTTTTAAGTTTATTAAGTCAGCTGTCCTCGTTAATAACCTATAACTAGTTGTCCACAGTTAGATGTACAGAAATAAATCGATAAATATTATCTTGAATCAATCCACGACCCAGTGTATACGTATCTCAGTATTGATCACAACTCAAACTATATATATTTTGGAATCAACCTCAACCCTGTATAGCTAACTCCAACATTCACATATAGAGTGTCTATGGTTGTTCCGAAATATATATAGATGTGTCGACATGATAGGTCGAAACATTGTATACGTGTCTATGGTATCTCAAGATTACATAATATACAATACAAGTTGATTAAGTTATGGTTGGAATAGATTTGTTACCAATTTTCACGTAGCTAAAATGAGAAAAATTATCCAATCTTGTTTTACCCATAACTTCTTCATTTTAAATCCGTTTTGAGTGAATCAAATTGCTATGGTTTCATATTGAACTCTATTTTATGAATCTAAACAGAAAAAGTATAGGTTTATAGTCGGAAAAATAAGTTACAAGTCGTTTTTGTAAAGGTAGTCATTTCAGTCGAAAGAACGACGTCTAGATGACCATTTTAGAAAACATAGTTCCACTTTGAGTTTAACCATAATTTTTGGATATAGTTTCATGTTCATAATAAAAATCATTTTCTCAGAATAACAACTTTTAAATCAAAGTTTATCATAGTTTTTAATTAACTAACCCAAAACAGCCCGCGGTGTTACTACGACGGCGTAAATCCGGTTTTACGGTGTTTTTCGTGTTTCCAGGTTTTAAATCATTAAGTTAGCATATCATATAGATATAGAACATGTGTTTAGTTGATTTTAAAAGTCAAGTTAGAAGGATTAACTTTTGTTTGCGAACAAGTTTAGAATTAACTAAACTATGTTCTAGTGATTACAAGTTTAAACCTTCGAATAAGATAGCTTTATATGTATGAATCGAATGATGTTATGAACATCATTACTACCTTAATTTCCTTGGATAAACCTACTGGAAAAGAGAAAAATGGATCTAGCTTCAATGGATCCTTGGATGGCTCGAAGTTCTTGAAGCAGAATCATGACACGAAAACAAGTTCAAGTAAGATCATCACTTGAAATAAGATTGTTATAGTTATAGAAATTGAACCAAAGTTTGAATATGATTATTACCTTGTATTAGAATGATAACCTACTGTAAGAAACAAAGATTTCTTGAGGTTGGATGATCACCTTACAAGATTGGAAGTGAGCTAGCAAACTTGAAAGTATTCTTGATTTTATGAAACTAGAACTTTTGGAATTTATGAAGAACACTTAGAACTTGAAGATAGAACTTGAGAGAGATCAATTAGATGAAGAAAATTGAAGAATGAAAGTGTTTGTAGGTGTTTTTGGTCGTTGGTGTATGGATTAGATATAAAGGATATGTAATTTTGTTTTCATGTAAATAAGTCATGAATGATTACTCATATTTTTGTAATTTTATGAGATATTTCATGCTAGTTGCCAAATGATGGTTCCCACATGTGTTAGGTGACTCACATGGGCTGCTAAGAGCTGATCATTGGAGTGTATATACCAATAGTACATACATCTAAAAGCTGTGTATTGTACGAGTACGAATACGGGTGCATACGAGTAGAATTGTTGATGAAACTGAACGAGAATGTAATTGTAAGCATTTTTGTTAAGTAGAAGTATTTTGATAAGTGTATTGAAGTCTTTCAAAAGTGTATAAATACATATTAAAACACTACATGTATATACATTTTAACTGAGTCGTTAAGTCATCGTTAGTCGTTACATGTAAGTGTTGTTTTGAAACCTTTAGGTTAACGATCTTGTTAAATGTTGTTAACCCAATGTTTATAATAACAAAAGAGATTTTAAATTATTATATTATCATGATATTATGATGTACGAATATCTCTTAATATGATATATATACATTAAATGTCGTTACAACGATAAACGTTACATATATGTCTCGTTTCAAAATCATTAAGTTAGTAGTCTTGTTTTTTACATATGTAGTTCATTGTTAATATAATTAATGATATGTTTACTTATCATAATATCATGTTAACTATATATATAACCATATATATGTCATCATATAGTTTTTTTACAAGTTTTAACGTTCGTGAATCACCGGTCAACTTGGGTGGTCAATTGTCTATATGAAACCTATTTCAATTAATCAAGTCTTAACAAGTTTGATTGCTTAACATGTTGGAAACATTTAATCATGTAAATATCAATCTCAATTAATATATATAAACATGGAAAAGTTCGGGTCACTACAGTACCTACCCGTTAAATAAATTTCGTCCCGAAATTTTAAGCTGTTGAAGGTGTTGATGAATCTTTTGGAAATAAATGCGGGTATTTCTTCTTCATCTGATCTTCACGCTCCCAGGTGAACTCGGGTCCTCTACGAGCATTCCATCGAACCTTAACAATTGGTATCTTGTTTTGCTTAAGTCTTTTAACCTCACGATCCATTATTTCGACGGGTTCTTCGATGAATTGAAGTTTTTCGTTGATTTGGATTTCATCTAACGGAATAGTGAGATCTTCTTTAGCAAAACATTTCTTTAAATTCGAGACGTGGAAAGTGTTATGTACAGCCGCGAGTTGTTGAGGTAACTCTAGTCGGTAAGCTACTGGTCCGACACGATCAATAATCTTGAATGGTCCAATATACCTTGGATTTAATTTCCCTCGTTTACCAAATCGAACAACGCCTTTCCAAGGTGCAACTTTAAGCATGACCATCTCTCCAATTTCAAATTCTATATCTTTTCTTTTAATGTCAGCGTAGCTCTTTTGTCGACTTTGGGCGGTTTTCAACCGTTGTTGAATTTGGATGATCTTCTCGGTAGTTTCTTGTATAATCTCCGGACCCGTAATCTGTCTATCCCCCACTTCACTCCAACAAATCGGAGACCTGCACTTTCTACCATAAAGTGCTTCAAACGGCGCCATCTCAATGCTTGAATGGTAGCTGTTGTTGTAGGAAAATTCTGCTAACGGTAGATGTCGATCCCAACTGTTTCCGAAATCAATAACACATGCTCGTAGCATGTCTTCAAGCGTTTGTATCGTCCTTTCGCTCTGCCCATCAGTTTGTGGATGATAGGCAGTACTCATGTCTAGACGAGTTCCTAATGCTTGCTGTAATGTCTGCCAGAATCTTGAAATAAATCTGCCATCCCTATCAGAGATAATAGAGATTGGTATTCCATGTCTGGAGACGACTTCCTTCAAATACAGTCGTGCTAACTTCTCCATCTTGTCATCTTCTCTTATTGGTAGGAAGTGTGCTGATTTGGTGAGACGATCAACTATTACCCAAATAGTATCAAAACCACTTGCAGTCCTTGGCAATTTAGTGATGAAATCCATGGTAATGTTTTCCCATTTCCATTCCGGGATTTCGGGTTGTTGAAGTAGACCTGATGGTTTCTGATGCTCAGCTTTGACCTTAGAACACGTCAAACATTCTCCTACGTATTTAGCAACATCGGCTTTCATACCCGGCCACCAAAAATGTTTCTTGAGATCCTTGTACATCTTCCCCGTTCCAGGATGTATTGAGTATCTGGTTTTATGAGCTTCTCTAAGTACCATTTCTCTCATATCTCCAAATTTTGGTACCCAAATCCTTTCAGCCCTATACCGGGTTCCGTCTTCCCGAATATTAAGATGCTTCTCCGATCCTTTGGGTATTTCATCCTTTAAATTTCCCTCTTTTAAAACTCCTTGTTGCGCCTCCTTTATTTGAGTAGTAATGTTATTATGAATCATTATATTCATAGATTTTACTCGAATGGGTTCTCTGTCCTTCCTGCTCAAGGCATCGGCTACCACATTTGCCTTCCCCGGGTGGTAACGAATCTCAAAGTCGTAATCATTCAATAATTCAATCCACCTACGCTGCCTCATATTCAGTTGTTTCTGATTAAATATGTGTTGAAGACTTTTGTGGTCGGTATATATAATACTTTTGACCCCATATAAGTAGTGCCTCCAAGTCTTTAATGCAAAAACAACCGCGCCTAATTCCAAATCATGCGTCGTATAATTTTGTTCGTGAATCTTCAATTGTCTAGACGCATAAGCAATCACCTTCGTTCGTTGCATTAATACACAACCGAGACCTTGCTTTGATGCATCACAATAAATCACAAAATCATCATTCCCTTCAGGCAATGACAATATAGGTGCCGTAGTTAGCTTTTTCTTCAATAACTGAAACGCTTTCTCTTGTTCATCATTCCATTCAAATTTCTTCCCTTTATGCGTTAATGCAGTCAAGGGTTTTGCTATTCTGGAAAAGTCTTGGATGAACCTTCTGTAGTAACCAGCTAGTCCTAAAAACTGGCGTATGTGTTTCGGAGTTTTCGGGGTTTCCCACTTTTCAACAGTTTCTATCTTTGTCGGATCCACCTTAATACCTTCTTTGTTCACTATGTGACCGAGGAATTGAACTTCTTCCAACCAAAATGCACACTTTGAAAACTTAGCGTACAATTCTTCCTTCCTCAATACTTCTAACACCTTTCTCAAATGTTCACCGTGTTCTTGGTCATTCTTTGAGTAAATAAGTATGTCATCAATGAAAACAATGACAAACTTGTCAAGGTATGGTCCACACACTCGGTTCATAAGGTCCATGAACACAGCTGGTGCATTAGTTAAACCAAACGGCATGACCATAAACTCGTAATGACCGTAACGTGTTCTGAAAGCAGTCTTTGGAATATCATCTTCTTTCACCCGCATTTGATGATACCCGGAACGTAAGTCAATCTTTGAATAAACAGACGAGCCTTGTAGTTGATCAAATAAGTCGTCGATTCTCGGTAGTGGGTAGCGGTTCTTGATGGTAAGTTTGTTCAACTCTCGGTAGTCGATACACAACCTGAATGTACCATCTTTCTTCTTGACAAACAAAACAGGGGCTCCCCACGGTGATGTGCTTGGTCGAATGAAACCACGCTCTAAAAGTTCTTGTAATTGGCTTTGCAGTTCTTTCATCTCGCTGGGTGCGAGTCTGTAAGGAGCACGAGCTATTGGTGCAGCTCCTGGTACAAGATCTATTTGAAATTCAACAGATCGATGTGGGGGTAATCCCGGTAATTCTTTCGGAAATACATCGGGAAATTCTTTTGCAATGGGAACATCATTGATGCTCTTTTCTTCAGTTTGTACTTTCTCGACGTGTGCTAGAACAGCATAGCAACCTTTTCTTATTAGTTTTTGTGCCTTCAAATTACTAATAAGATGTAGCTTCGTGTTGCCCTTTTCTCCGTACACCATTAAGGGTTTTCCTTTTTCTCGTATAATGCGAATTGCATTTTTGTAACAAACGATCTCCGCTTTCACTTCTTTCAACCAGTCCATACCGATTATCACATCAAAACTCCCTAACTCTACTGGTATCAAATCAATCTTAAATGTTTCGCTAACCAGTTTAATTTCTCGATTCCGACATATATTATCTGCTGAAATTAATTTACCATTTGCTAATTCGAGTAAAAATTTACTATCCAAAGGCGTCAATGGACAACTTAATTTAGCACAAAAATCTCTACTCATATAGCTTCTATCCGCACCCGAATCAAATAAAACGTAAGCAGATTTATTGTCAATAAGAAACGTACCCGTAACAAGCTCCGGGTCTTCCTGTGCCTCTACCGCATTAATATTGAAAACTCTTCCACGGCCTTGTCCATTCGTGTTCTCCTGGTTCGGGCAATTTCTAATAATGTGGCCTGGTTTTCCACATTTATAACAAACTACATTGGCATAACTTGCTCCGACACTACTTGCTCCGCCATTACTCGTTCCGACACCATTTGTTCCTTTCGTTCTATTAACCCCTGGTCCGTAGACCTCACACTTCGCCGCGCTATGACCATTTCTTTTACACTTGTTGCAAAATTTGGTGCAGAACCCCGAGTGATTCTTTTCACACCTTTGGCATAGCTGCTTCTGATTGTTGTTGTTGTTGCGGTTATTATTGTTGTTGGGATGATTGTTGTAGTTGCTATTGTTGTTGTTGTTGTTGTTGTTGTTGGGCCGTTTGTTGTAGTTGCGATTGATGTTGCGATTGTTGGGATAATTGTTGCGATTATTGTTGTAATTGCTGTTGTTGTTGTATTGGTGATTCTTATCACCGTTTTCCTCCCACTTTCTTTTGACTTGCTTCACATTGGCCTCTTCAGCAGTCTGTTCTTTAATTCTTTCTTCAATCTGGTTTACTAGTTTGTGAGCCATTCTACATGCCTGTTGTATGGAGGCGGGCTCGTGTGAACTTATATCTTCTTGGATTCTTTCCGGTAATCCTTTCACAAACGCGTCGATCTTCTCTTCCTCATCTTCGAATGCTCCCGGACACAATAGGCACAATTCTGTGAATCGTCTTTCGTACGTGGTAATATCAAATCCTTGGGTTCGTAACCCTCTAAGTTCTGTCTTGAGCTTATTGACCTCGGTTCTGGGACGGTACTTCTCGTTCATCAAGTGCTTGAATGCTGACCACGGTAGTGCGTACGCATCATCTTGTCCCACTTGCTCTAGATAGGTATTCCACCATGTTAACGCAGAACCTGTGAAGGTATGCGTAGCGTACTTCACTTTGTCCTCTTCAGTACACTTACTTATGGCAAACACCGATTCAACCTTCTCGGTCCACCGTTTCAATCCGATCGGTCCTTCGGTTCCATCAAATTCCAAAGGTTTGCAGGCAGTGAATTCTTTGTAGGTGCATCCTACACGATTTCCTGTACTGCTAGATCCAAGGTTATTGTTGGTATGTAGCGCAGCCTGTACTGCGGCTATGTTTGAAGCTAGAAAAGTACGGAATTCCTCTTCATTCATATTCACGGTGTGTCGAGTAGTCGGTGCCATTTCCTTCAAAATAGTTAAATGGAACAAGTTAATCATACAGAATGTTAAGAGTAGTTAATAGTATTTCGTAGCATAATATGAACTCATTTATAAAAGCTTTTTCTTCATATTAGCGTTTTATAAGTTTAAATTCAGGTAGTACCTACCCGTTAAGTTCATACTTAGTAGCTAATATACAATTCAACTACTACAATTCTATATGAAAAACTGATTATAATAATATTTCGCGTTCAAACTTTTATACAATATTTTACAAACTTACAATACCGCTTATTTTACATAAAGCATGAAATATAGCACACAATAACTTTGATACAAGATAGTTGTGAAGACAATTCTAGCTAGTACACAAGTTGTTCAGCAAAGGCAATAAAGACACGTAATTCATACGTCCAGAAACAAGTCATGCATTCTGGTTTTACTAGGACTACTTCCCATCCTTGGTCTTGTGCAACATAACCGTTATGGCCGTTGATAAGACAGCGTGTTGTAACGTCATCAAAGGGACGAGGGTTACGTAACGTCCAACAGTCCCGTAATAATCTAAAAACCTCATTTCTTACCCCAATTACCGACTCCGTCACTTGTGGAAACGTTTTGTTTAATAGTTGTAGCCCGATGTTCTTGTTCTCACTTTGGTGAGAAGCGAACATTACTAATCCGTAAGCATAACATGCTTCTTTATGTTGCATGTTAGCCGCTTTTTCTAAATCACGAAGTCCAATATTCGGATATATTGAGTCAAAATAATTTCTTAACCCGTTGCGTAAAATAGCATTTGGGTTCCCCGCAATATATGCGTCAAAGTAAACACATCGTAACTTATGGGTTTCCCAATGTGATATCCCCCATCTTTCAAACGAAAGTCTCTTATAAACCAAGACATTCTTGGAACGTTCTTCGAATGTCTTACAAACTGATCTCGCCTTAAATAGTTGTGCCGAAGAATTCTGGCCGACTCTAGACAAGATTTCATCAATCATGTCTCCGGGTAGGTCTCTTAAAATATTGGGTTGTCTATCCATTTTGTGTTTTTAAACTGTAAAATAGACAAGAGTTAGATTCATAAAAAAATACTTATTAATACAAGCAATTTTTACATATATCATAAAGCATAAGAACACTATATTCCATATATTACACCACACGAATACAACTATCTTATTCCGACTCGCTCGTTTCTTCTTCTTCGATTTTGGTTCGTTTTGCCAAGTTTCTAGGGATATATGATGTTCCCCTAATACGAGCCGTCGTTGTCCACATTGGTTTAGAAAAACCTGGTGGTTTAGAGGTTCCCGGGTCATTGTTACAACTTAAGGACTTCGGGGGTTGACGATACATATAAAGTTCATCGGGGTTGGAATTAGATTTCTCTATTTTTATGCCCTTTCCCTTATTATTTTCTTTTGCCTTTTTAAATTCAGTTGGGGTAATTTCTATAACATCATCGGAATTCTCGTCGGAATCCGATTCATCGGAGAATTGGTAATCCTCCCAATATTTTGCTTCCTTGGCGGAAACACCATTGACCATAATTAACTTTGGTCGGTTGGTTGAGGATTTTCTTTTACTTAACCGTTTTATTATTTCCCCCACCGGTTCTATTTCTTCATCCGGTTCCGATTCTTCTTCCGGTTCCGATTCTTCTTCCGGTTCCGACTCTTCTTCCGGTTCCTCTTCGGGAACTTGTGAATCAGTCCACAAATCATTCCAATTTACATTTGACTCTTCATTATTATTAGGTGAGTCAATGGGACTTGTTCTAGAGGTAGACATCTATCACATAATATCAAACACGTTAAGAGATTAATATATCACATAATATTCATATGTTAAAAATATATAGTTTCCAACAAAAATGTTAAGCAATCATTTTTAAAGAAAACACGGTCGAAGTCCAGACTCACTAATGCATCCTAACAAACTCGATAAGACACACTAATGCAATTTTCTGGTTCTCTAAGACCAACGCTCGGATACCAACTGAAATGTCCCGTTCTTATTGATTAAAAACGTTCCATATTAATTGATTTCGTTGCGAGGTTTTGACCTCTATATGAGACGTTTTTCAAAGACTGCATTCCTTTTTAAAACAAACCATAACCTTTATTTCATAAATAAAGGTTTAAAAAGCTTTACGTAGATTATCAAATAATGATAATCTAAAATATCCTGTTTACACACGACCATTACATAATGGTTTACAATACAAATATGTTACATCGAAATCAGTTTCTTGAATGCAGTTTTTACACAATATCATACAAACATGGACTCCAAATCTTGTCCTTATTTTAGTATGCAACAGCGGAAGCTCTTAATATTCACCTGAGAATAAACATGCTTTAAACGTCAACAAAAATGTTGGTGAGTTATAGGTTTAACCTATATATATCAAATCGTAATAATAGACCACAAGATTTCATATTTCAATACACATCCCATACATAGAGATAAAAATCATTCATATGGTGAACACCTGGTAACCGACAATAACAAGATGCATATATAAGAATATCCCCATCATTCCGGGACACCCTTCGGATATGATATAAATTTCGAAGTACTAAAGCATCCGGTACTTTGGATGGGGTTTGTTAGGCCCAATAGATCTATCTTTAGGATTCGCGTCAATTAGGGTGTCTGTTCCCTAATTCTTAGATTACCAGACTTAATAAAAAGGGGCATATTCGATTTCGATAATTCAACCATAGGATGTAGTTTCACGTACTTGTGTCTATTTTGTAAATCATTTATAAAACCTGCATGTATTCTCATCCCAAAAATATTAGATTTTAAAAGTGGGACTATAACTCACTTTCACAGATTTTTACTTCGTCGGGAAGTAAGACTTGGCCACTGTTGATTCACGAACCTATAACAATATATACATATATATTAAAGTATGTTCAAAATATATTTACAACACTTTTAATATATTTTGATGTTTTAAGTTTATTAAGTCAGCTGTCCTCGTTAATAACCTATAACTAGTTGTCCACAGTTAGATGTACAGAAATAAATCGATAAATATTATCTTGAATCAATCCACGACCCAGTGTATACGTATCTCAGTATTGATCACAACTCAAACTATATATATTTTGGAATCAACCTCAACCCTGTATAGCTAACTCCAACATTCACATATAGAGTGTCTATGGTTGTTCCGAAATATATATAGATGTGTCGACATGATAGGTCGAAACATTGTATACGTGTCTATGGTATCTCAAGATTACATAATATACAATACAAGTTGATTAAGTTATGGTTGGAATAGATTTGTTACCAATTTTCACGTAGCTAAAATGAGAAAAATTATCCAATCTTGTTTTACCCATAACTTCTTCATTTTAAATCCGTTTTGAGTGAATCAAATTGCTATGGTTTCATATTGAACTCTATTTTATGAATCTAAACAGAAAAAGTATAGGTTTATAGTCGGAAAAATAAGTTACAAGTCGTTTTTGTAAAGGTAGTCATTTCAGTCGAAAGAACGACGTCTAGATGACCATTTTAGAAAACATAGTTCCACTTTGAGTTTAACCATAATTTTTGGATATAGTTTCATGTTCATAATAAAAATCATTTTCTCAGAATAACAACTTTTAAATCAAAGTTTATCATAGTTTTTAATTAACTAACCCAAAACAGCCCGCGGTGTTACTACGACGGCGTAAATCCGGTTTTACGGTGTTTTTCGTGTTTCCAGGTTTTAAATCATTAAGTTAGCATATCATATAGATATAGAACATGTGTTTAGTTGATTTTAAAAGTCAAGTTAGAAGGATTAACTTTTGTTTGCGAACAAGTTTAGAATTAACTAAACTATGTTCTAGTGATTACAAGTTTAAACCTTCGAATAAGATAGCTTTATATGTATGAATCGAATGATGTTATGAACATCATTACTACCTTAATTTCCTTGGATAAACCTACTGGAAAAGAGAAAAATGGATCTAGCTTCAATGGATCCTTGGATGGCTCGAAGTTCTTGAAGCAGAATCATGACACGAAAACAAGTTCAAGTAAGATCATCACTTGAAATAAGATTGTTATAGTTATAGAAATTGAACCAAAGTTTGAATATGATTATTACCTTGTATTAGAATGATAACCTACTGTAAGAAACAAAGATTTCTTGAGGTTGGATGATCACCTTACAAGATTGGAAGTGAGCTAGCAAACTTGAAAGTATTCTTGATTTTATGAAACTAGAACTTTTGGAATTTATGAAGAACACTTAGAACTTGAAGATAGAACTTGAGAGAGATCAATTAGATGAAGAAAATTGAAGAATGAAAGTGTTTGTAGGTGTTTTTGGTCGTTGGTGTATGGATTAGATATAAAGGATATGTAATTTTGTTTTCATGTAAATAAGTCATGAATGATTACTCATATTTTTGTAATTTTATGAGATATTTCATGCTAGTTGCCAAATGATGGTTCCCACATGTGTTAGGTGACTCACATGGGCTGCTAAGAGCTGATCATTGGAGTGTATATACCAATAGTACATACATCTAAAAGCTGTGTATTGTACGAGTACGAATACGGGTGCATACGAGTAGAATTGTTGATGAAACTGAACGAGAATGTAATTGTAAGCATTTTTGTTAAGTAGAAGTATTTTGATAAGTGTATTGAAGTCTTTCAAAAGTGTATAAATACATATTAAAACACTACATGTATATACATTTTAACTGAGTCGTTAAGTCATCGTTAGTCGTTACATGTAAGTGTTGTTTTGAAACCTTTAGGTTAACGATCTTGTTAAATGTTGTTAACCCAATGTTTATAATAACAAAAGAGATTTTAAATTATTATATTATCATGATATTATGATGTACGAATATCTCTTAATATGATATATATACATTAAATGTCGTTACAACGATAAACGTTACATATATGTCTCGTTTCAAAATCATTAAGTTAGTAGTCTTGTTTTTTACATATGTAGTTCATTGTTAATATAATTAATGATATGTTTACTTATCATAATATCATGTTAACTATATATATAACCATATATATGTCATCATATAGTTTTTTTACAAGTTTTAACGTTCGTGAATCACCGGTCAACTTGGGTGGTCAATTGTCTATATGAAACCTATTTCAATTAATCAAGTCTTAACAAGTTTGATTGCTTAACATGTTGGAAACATTTAATCATGTAAATATCAATCTCAATTAATATATATAAACATGGAAAAGTTCGGGTCACTACAATTAGGGCACCCCTAATTGATGCGAATCCTACAGGTAGATCTACGGTAACTAACAACCCCTATTCTGGAATTTGCAATGCTTTAGTACTTTGAGTTTATCATGTCCGATGGGTGTTCCGGAATGATGGGGATATTCTATATGCATCTTGTTAATATCGGTTACCAGGTGTTCACCATATGAATGATTTTTATCTCTATGCAGTTTGCGAAATGCCTGATACGAGATGTGTATTTATGAGAAATGAAAATCTCGTGGTCTATTAAAATGATGAAAATGATCGTTTATGATAAACTAATGAACTCACCAACTTTTTGGTTGACACTTTAAAGCATGTTTATTCTCAGGTATAAAAGAAATCTTCCGCTGTGCATTAACTCATTTTAAGGATATTACTTGGAGTCATTCATGGCATATTTCGAAAGACGTTGCATTCGAGTCGTTGAGTTCATAAAGATTATTATTAAGTCAATTATAGTTAGATGTATTATGAAATGGTATGCATGCCGACAACTTTCGTTGTAAAGAAAGTTTGTTTTTTTTTAAAAATGAATGCAATGTTTGTAAAATGTATCATATAGAGGTCAAGTACCTCACGATGTAACCAAATGTAATGTATTCGTCCAGTGGATTAGGATGGGGCACTACATAGTTTGTGCAGTTTTTTATATTCAATATGTATAAAGCATCGACTTCAGTCTATGTGCAGACTGAAGTTAGTTTGTACTGTTTTAAATCAAATTTATAGTTAGTATGTACATATTGATATTCAATATATATTCACTTTACTCTATGTACAAATTGAAGTCGAATTATATACACTAATAGTAAACAGAATGATTAAATTTGTTCTTAATAAGTTCATCATAGTTCATATATAATAGATGAAGATGAATTCAATAGATGAACAATTAGGTAAATTTTATAGATGCATTTCTTTCAATCTATCTAGGTGAATTTATTCAAGTTTTTTTTCATATGTATTTCCGATATGTCAAATCATGATGAGGAATGAAGAAATCAAAGATAGAATGAGATTCGGGTGAATAGTTCAAATTCGTACCAGATCTCGCTCTCGGGGGGCTTGATTACCAGAGGTTTTACCTTCTATGGGGAGCCAATGTGCTCGTTCATAGGAGGGTTTTCTCGTTTACCCAAAAACTTTTTTTTATGAGTGTTGATATTTATTAAAATTTTTTTATTATTTTCGATGAATTTTCACAAATTTTTTTAAAGATTAATATTATATGCATGTAATCTTTTACTCCCCCATAAAAAAATTAATTCCTTTTTAATTAGCCTTATATATATATATATATATATATATATATATATATATATATATATATATATATATATATATATATATATATATATATATATATATATATATATATATATATATATATATATATATAGGCAGGTTCAAACGAGAATAACAAAAAGGCAAGAACTCTGAGAACTCTTTAATTTCATAGTTTTTGTACATTTAAATAAAACAAATTACATGAGAATGTAAATTAACGTTCATATCATTAACAAACATATGTTCATTACACATAATACATGTTAAATTGTTAGTTATATAAATTTGTACACATGTTCACAAACAAATATGCACATGTGAATGAAAAACTATATATTAAATTATATAAGTAAAGTTTTTTCAAACTTTTTTATGTTTATTCTTGCTCTCCATCAAAACTTATAGGTGATTCAATTTACTCATATGTGAAATTTATTTAAAATTAAAGGTTCTCGCAATTCTCATCTTTTTTATGGTTCTCGTTTGTACCTTTGGCTATATATATATATATATATATATGTATATATATATATATATATATATATATATATATATATATATATATATATATATATATATATATATATATATATATATATATATATATGTATATGTATGTTTTTTAATTTTTTTCTAAATTTTTGCCCACATTAAGAGCACACGAAAATATGAACATTTAAAAAAGAAACTTTGTGATGAATGTTATTATTTTGGAGGAAAAGCCTTCGAAGAAAAAACTGATAACATGCATCATGCATAATGTTATTCCTGAATGTTATTCTTCGAGCGTTTTTTCACATCATATGTGAAGTTTTTTCCAAGATTTAGCCGATTTAGAGTTTAGAATTTAGGGTTTAGGACTAAACCCAAAACCTTAAACCCTAAACTCTAAACTCTAAACTATTCGTGTTAAAAATTCAATCTAAACCCTAAAACCTAATTTCTAAACCCAAATCTCTAATTTCTAAACCCTAATAGCTAAACTCTAATTTTTAAACCATTATTTCTAAACCCTAAATTTTAAACCCTAAAAAACTTAGAAGCAAAACATTCACTGCAAATAATGTTATGCTTTATTTTAAAAAAAATTAGAGATATTGTCCGATGAAAATCCTACGTTGCTTTTTTATACAATGTCGAAGAAGGATCATCTTTTTTAAGAACGAAAGGCCGAAAACTAACGTCCAACACATAGGAACAATAATCTGTTGAAGGGTAGAAACACCCTCAATCAATTAGGCCCTTGAGACCATGCTAACATCCACTAAAGAATCTTTCCCACCATTTAGAGGGCCCAAATTGAGCATTCGCGACATCATCAAATGGGCTGGAAACATGGCCCAACACCAGGAACTCGAAAACTGA
This sequence comes from Rutidosis leptorrhynchoides, assembly GCF_046630445.1. Lineage (NCBI taxonomy): Eukaryota > Viridiplantae > Streptophyta > Magnoliopsida > Asterales > Asteraceae > Rutidosis > Rutidosis leptorrhynchoides. The sequence continues at coordinate 239,170,431 of NC_092339.1, forward strand.
AGGGTTACCAACTTTAAATCTATAGATGTTTAAGCCTTTTCTATAATTTACCTAATGATTCTCATAAGCCTGAGAAACTGAAGCAATTACAGGGGGCCTTTAGCAACAAGCTCAACAATAATCAGTATAATATACACAACAAACGATTACAATATATGGTGAATAAGATAACGCCTGCAACCTCTCAACGACCACCGTGTCTGCTACCTTGTTGACCTAGATGTGGCCTTTAGTGAGCGGGGATGAAATTATATCGGTCGGAAGTAATTCTGGCAAATGCTTCATGCAGGTAGTTTTGATGAAGGCGTACGAAGAACCGATACTAAGAAATTTACCCAAAGTGTGAGCAACCATTAACACATTGCTTACACATACACAACCAGCAACCTTTTTTATACTATTTTTCAAAACATACAAAATCTTGGTGCACGTAAATCGACCAGAGCATGTCTAAAAAAGGACTCGGCCTTTGAAGCGAAAGACGTAATTGACTCAAAACTAGAACCTGAAGCGTGCGAGATCAAATTAGAGAAGGATGTCGAGTCAGACCACAACACAATCCAACCAAATAACCAAACCTTGCTATAGTATGTGATAGCTAGCTGCTTTTCAAGTAATAAGCTAACTTTTTACCTTTTAATTTTTCTTCCTACAATGGTTGTGTGTCAAGAAAAAAAAAATGCTGAGGTCCAAATGGTCAAACACATCTCGGTTAGGTGTTAAGGAGACACTAGAACGATGAAAGGCAGATCTAAGACCAAAACTTGGGCCACCACCACCACGCCGAATCAGCCAACCCACATAAATAGGACATCCATATACACCTTCGACCCATTTATCATACTAACCGCAAAAGAAGCATTGGAAGAAAGATCAAACGATATGAAAGCAAACTACTGGGAAGTCCATGATATGATTTCCTTTATTGGGCCGATCTTATTGAAGGCATCTTCAAGAATATTGTGCGAGATTTTATCTAAACGTTCGATGATTATAGTATCACCATCTTGAGGAACCGAGGTGACGAGCGATGAAAAAGTGGTGTTGACAAGGGTGGAAAGTCATTTAGATTGTTAATCAGTCACCAATGAAACCATTTAAATCTGGAGTAGATCTGGGTGAGTTAATAGGATTTGTGTGAGAATATAGGAGAGTTGTCAGTCTGATAATGTGGGATTGAGTCATTTGAATTTTGTAAAAAGGATTAGGGGGAAAATAGGAAGAGAGGTTTTTTTCTTTTCTTATCGATGATTGAAACTAGGAAATTGATGTTGGATAATTGAAGGGATTTAATGGATATTTAAGGTAGTTAAAGGTCGTAAGTTGATCTTGGAAGTGGAGGAGCTGTGGTTGTTAGTGTTGGTGGAAGGAGAAAATAAAAATAGTCGGGTGCAAAATATTATAATTTATGTATTTTTAATTTATAGATTTATAAAACAAAAAATAAAAATCTTAAATTAAAAGTCATGAACAGGCTAAACAAATGGCTTTACAAAACTGCAATACCCCATCAGAATCGACTAACGTTGTATTAACTCTGGTCCCACAGTTAACGGTCACGCCCTCTATATGAGACGTTTCCGAAAAGCATTCGCATTATTTTTCAAATACCAATGTCATTAAATGTAAAGTAATTCCAAAAACAGTTTAGCTTTAATGACCAACATAAATAATCCCAAAACATTATTTAAAGTAAATGGTTTTCAAATACGAATGTAAGTTCTTGAAATAAGAAATGAATAATCATGCTGGACTCCACTCCGGTGTATGCATCAAACAAGCATATAGACATCATATAGCGGGAGCAATACCTCTAAGGACCTGAGATAAAAACATGCAAAAAGTCAACAAAATTGTTGAGTAAATCTACAGGTTTAGTAAAACATTTATCGTAAGTTAGGCCACGAGATTTCTTTGAAAGCTGCATAAAAATATACATTTTGTCATGAGCACATGATTGTAAGGCGTTAACCTGCGAATAGCTCATTCGCTACGTGTCTTTCTTTTACCCTTTCTAAGCATACACCGATCAAGTGTACAAGTTACAACTAAATAAGCACCCCCGTGTGTTGGGGCGAGGTTTCTCAAACCTAACGGTACCGTCCCTATAAGTCGAGCTTACGTAAAGTAATTAATATATTCAAGCTAAGGGAATTTTGATCTGAACTCATATGTATAGTCATTTTAAGTACTCGTGCTTAATATGTAAAACATTTGAAATATCATATTATCTCATCCCATATGAAAAGTAAATTGGGACTGTAGACTTACATTTGAAAAGCTCTGTAAGTAAAGTAAGCAAAAACAGCTTGTACGGTTTACGACCGAGTAATGCAACCTAATCAATTAGATTACCTTAAGTAAGTACATAAGTCACATTATGTCAACCCATATTGTACGCGTAGTCCTAGTGCTTAGACTGACTCAACATGTAAGCAAAAGTCAACTAGTTGATGCAAGTCAACAAAAGTCAAACTTGGTCAAAGTGGTCAACTATAGTCAACCATAACAGTAGGTCATGCAATCTTAGTCAACATGTCAATCCTAAGTTAACTAACATGTTTTAGTTAATGGTTTGTCAAGTACATGTTCACAGTTTATCGTATAACATGGAATTCACGCACACTTTGTAAACAACGAACATAAATCACAACACATAAGTCATGATAGCATCACAAACTCCAGATCATAAGTGGACTCATAAACGTTTCTAAAAATCCTAGTCATGCCCACATACGATGCCTACAAGTCATGTTTCAGATAAGGTTCAGATAAGGTTTACCGAAACAGTTTCAATTTGCAGATCAATCTCAAAATGGTCATAGCCGGAGCTAGGAGTATGCAAAACAAGAAAGGTCAGTGGCCATGGTTCAAGGACAAGCTAAAATAACACATATCAAAAGATGAGAGGTTTTGGTTTAGCCAGTTGGTACAGTTTATTCCATAAAGTCAGACCTTCTGTTTCAGCTCAATTCAGTAGTTAGCAAATATTTAGCAACATTGTGCATAACACATCAGGTTTAAAGGTTTGTTATAAACTAAAATTTGGTCACATATCATACAAAGTTCAAATATCCAGAAGCTCAAGGTCTCAAATCATCTACAAGTCAACTTAAAGAGCTAAAGGTGCATACGTAGCAGATGTGTACAGAATACAGGTCACCATTTTCGTACGCACATTACACAAGCTATAAAAATCCATATAACACAAGGTCTAGATGAAAAGTTATCTAAAACATATGAATTTAACATATATGCAAAGACTTGGTTCAAAATCTCATTTCAAATTACTTTAAAAATCAGTTTTAGGTTACGGGGCAAATCAGTTTTTCCAAGAACATTTGTTTAAACACAACGAGAGCTATACATAACCGTTTAACATGATTCTTAAGTCCAAATTGAGTGGTTTTTAACCAGGAATCCAATGGTTAACAAATTAATAACTCATTCATAAAGCACAAATACCATAAAATTCGTATTACACGCAAAACCGTAGCAAAACTTCAATTAATCATAACTTGCACATCCGGTAACGAAAATGCGCAAATCCAAAGCCTAAAATTATTAATTTTTCGAGTGGATTCTAAATATGTAATAATATTTAACATTAAACAAATTTAAGTTTCTTTAATCATTCAAAACAAATTCGGGTTTAAGCAAATCATACGAATCGAGCAATTTAACGTCTAATTACACATGTAATCGCAATCAATTGAGCACTAGACCCTTGTAAACTACATAATTGATCAAAATCAGATTTAATAATATTAGGGTTAGTGATTTATACCTTAGTTGTGACGACCCGGGAATTTCCGACCAAATTTAAACTTTAATCTTTATATGATTTCGACAAGATAAGTAATGTCTGTAATGTTGAGTCACTAAAATTTTTGAACTTAACCTCAGACTATTCCCAACGACTTCACGAACAATTAATTGTAAATAGATATGCATATATTTAAATATAAATATATATATAATATGAAATATTATATATTGTAATTGATAGAATTAATTATGTAAAATAATAATAATAATAATATATAATAAATATTATTTAAAAAAAAGTATTTATATATATGAATAATGTATATTGAATATATATATGAATTCGAATTTATTTAGTAAACGATAATAACACTCATTTATCATTCGATCGTCATTAAATAAGTTTAATATGAAAATTTTGAGATTTGTTTTCAGTGTACTTTTATTCGCCACTGATTAACGACGGGGTACAGAATTCAGTTCGTAATCGACAACGGCTAACTTAATCACACGTATACTTCATTTATATTTTACATTGTATCACCCATCAACTTGTATATGAGATTGATTAGGAGTACTGTTTTTGATTTGCACTCATAATTAGAGATACATGTATGCATGATATGCATATCATTACAATCTAACAAAACCCATTAAGATTACTTTATGTTTCATCTTATTCAACTACCACATGTGATCATTTTTGTTTCTTTTGGATCAACGCATCACCAATACACGATTTTGTTTATCATCTATATTATAGTATTAATAAATTATTATTATTAATATATTTATTAATTAAATAAATCAATAAAAACCGTACTAATCGTTACCCATATCTATCAATGATGTAATCGAATTTTGTCTAAATTGTTACCAATATTTTTCAATCACAATTGTAAATGTAAAATCACACTAACAAACCCACTACTACTTGCTTGTTGATTTCATTCCATTAACTTTAGTATATATATTATATCTATCTATCCTCTATATTATATATATCTATATACACCTACGTGCAGAGACAAGAAAAACACCACTTTCATCATATGATCTACCACTACACAAACCATCTATCTAAACTTTTTATATAAAGTATACATATACATATATTCACAGACACCTATTTTAAAACACATTGTGTTCTTGGTTACTTCTTCGTGACCCATCATCTATCACCATCTCTGTTTACCACAATCAACTCACCTTTGACCCTCATCTTGTTGCTACACCTCTGCATTCTGTTTATTATTTTTGATCAAGCAAACCAAAGCCAAACACCACATACCTGCTACTGTCCTGCAACATGCTACTGCTACTGTGTTATACTTCTATCTCGAACAGCCCAACACAGGATTGAGGAATCCCTTCTAATCTTTCGTCAACCATTGCAACATTTTATGTTTCAATCGAAAACATCACCTACAAAAATACAACCCAAAAATAGATTACCATTGAATAACCCGTACTCCCATCATTCACTTCAGCTACTGCTGCAGCTGCTTTACAACTTATATCCTTCTGTTTCAGCCGGGTACTTTAGGTAAACTATATGCCAATCTATTTTCTTTCGTAATATGATCTTGATGGAGGCTGCTACTGCTCACTGATCAACCATCTCCAAACCATTACCTGTTTGATTACCACAACACCATCATAGTTACAACAATTGCTTACCTACTGCTCTACTTTTAATGCTGCTGAGATCTTTGTAAACCATCATTGTTGCTGGTGCAACTTGATCCTGTTTAACCTTTAAAACCAAACCCAATTGTCAAATTATCATCATCAATTGATGTTAATGATTCTGTTTCTACTGACTAACCGAGAACAACCAAAACAAACAGCCCATTCTTTCTTCTTCTGCTCGTTTCTCTCTGTTTTACAACCCAACCCAAATCATGTATGTACTGTACTAGTTTCTTTTTACTCTTCTGTTTTCAATCGAGCCCCAAGTCCAAACCCTTCAATAATACTAGTAACTACTACTTGTATTCAATTCATTTAAAAGTACAGACTGTATATAAATGGATAAAGAAATTAGGAGTATTACAATGAACAATTACCTAATTGATCGATTGATAAAAAGATTACATGACCGATTGGTGAAGGATGATGAGTAACGATGATGATGAAGACCGATGATGACATTGAACGATGATGATGGTGAATAGATGACCTATTATACATTGATGATTGTTGTTTGATCGGTTGATTGATTAACGGATCGAAGAACCCTGGGATCGTGATTTATACGGTGTAGATATTTCTGCTATCCTCGATCTGCTTTATAAACCGAACAAAAACGCGTGGTTCCTTTTATTAGGTATACATATTATTATTATTATTATTATTATTATTATTATTATTATTATTATTATTATTATTATTATTATTATTATTATTATTATTATTATTATTAATTATTAATGTTATTATTATTAAAATTATTGTTATAAATATTAAGGTTATGATTATGAAAACTAAAAATTAAAAAAACAAGTATTATTAAGAGAATGATTAAAACTAGACTTAAATAATGATTTAAATGGATTATTAAGTACTGATATTATTATCATTAATATTATTACAAATATTAGCGTTAATAATAAAATTAGTATGATCAATTAGATTATTATTAGAATTATCAAAAATTACCATTTTTTATATTATAAGTATAGGTATTATTATTTTCTTATAAATATTATTACTACCATTATTATTACCAACACTATTAATATTATCATTATCACTAATAAAATCTAATCATTTTCATTATTAAAGATTACCATAAAAATTATTAATATAACTAGTCTTACTATTATTATTAATATTTTAAACATTATTATTATTACAACAAAATTACTTATGCAAAATATATTTATTACCTATATCATAAATATACTAATATCACATAAATGCCATGTTTTTAATAATATCATTTATAGTCAGATAACATTAAATAAATATTATATCATATACATATTATAACATATTATAAGTATTAATATGAATATATAAGGATATTAGTCTTAATGCGACATAAACTTAGTTGATTAATATTATAAGGTGTTAATATATATACATGATATAGGTTCGTGAATCCGAGGCCAACCCTATACTTGTTCAATGTTGTCATATGTATTTTTACTACAAAATACAGTATGGTGAGTTTCATTTGCTCCCTTTTTAAATGTTTTTGCAATATATAATTTTGGGACTGAGAATACATGCGCTGCTTTTATAAATGTTTTACGAAATAGACACAAGTAATCGAAACTACATTCTATGGTTGGATTATCGAATCGAATATCACCCTTTTAGATTGGTAGCCTAAGAATTAGGGAACACACACCCTAATTGACACGAATCCTAAAGGTAGATCTACGGGCCCTGACTCCCCCCATACTGGAAAAAGGTATGCTTTAGTACTTCGAGTTTATATTAATACAGATGGAATTCTATTTTGGGGATATTCTATATGCATTATGTTAATGTCGGTTACCAGGTGTTCAATCCATATGAATGATTTTTGTCTCTATGCATGGGACGTATATTTTTGAGAATTGGAAATGAAAATCTTGTGGTCTATTAAAATGATGAAAATGATCGTTTATAATAAACTAATGAACTCACAAACCTTTTGATTGACACTTTAAAGCATGTTTATTTTCAGGTATTAAAGAAATCTTCCGCTGTGCATTTGCTCATTTTAAAGATATTACTTGGAGTCATTCATGGCATATTTCAAAAGACGTTGCATTCGAGTCGATGAGTTCATCAAGAATCTTATTAAGTCATTTATAGTTGGATATATTATGAAATGGTATGCATGTCTTCAACTTTCGATGTGATGAAAGTTTGTCTTTTAAAAATGAATGTAATGTTTGTAAAATGTATCATATAGAGGTCAAATACCTCGTGATGTAATCAACTATTGTGAATCTTTTATAATCGATATGAACGGGGCATTTCATTAGTAACACAATCTGTTGGTACTAGCGTGTCGAGGATGATCAAAGGAACAACTTTGAAACACAAGGTTTCTTCAAATTTTGATTTTTGAGTGGTGATAAGGATGGTGGAAGTCGACGGCCAAGGAGGGAGGGGAAGAAGAAGCCAGTCGATTAAAATAAGGTTTAGGGTTGGGTTTGTAGTGTTTGCTTCTATTTAAAGTATGGATTAGGGCCTCAATTAACAAGCACTAGTGACCCATTAGACCAAAACAAGTCCATTAAAAGGGGTGGGGCATGGATTCGGCCGAATGGCCCATTTATGGTGTTCCTGGCTCGTTTTTTCTAAAAGCTTGTACGCGCGTGGTCCATTTCGAGTGCCGTTAATCGTACCGCGTCCTCGGAACGTTAATCGGTCGTTGAAACGCAATCCATCGGGTCTAATTCATTAAATACTTAACAAATTAAAAAAGTTTTTCATAAAGTTAATAATTATTAAAAATAATTATTTATTCAAGTTTCTGAGTTCCATAAACTGAAAGGCTTTCTATGTGGTTATCGTAACTATGTCGTTTTCTAAGTAATTCGTTATCCGAAGCAAGTTTATCAATTAATATCATCATATTAATTCAAGTAATCCACTAGGATCAAGTATGCATTTAAATCAGTTAAACACATAAAGTTCTATGCAATCATTGTTAAATAACTAACAGACAAGTAACGATAGTAACGAAAAAGTAGGGTTGTTACATTACCCACCTGTTATTGAAAATTTTGTCCCGGAATTTTAGTGCACGTCCGTCGAAGTTGTCTCCTCAGGAAACAGTTGCGGATACTTTAGTCTCATCTGATCTTCAAGCTCCCACGTTAATTCTGGTCCTCTACGGGCATTCCATCGAACTTTAACTATCGGGATTCAGCTTTGCTTTAACCGTTTGACCTCATGGTCCATGATCTCAACGGGTTCTTCAACAAAATGAAGCTTGGTATCAACTTGTATTTCTTCTAAAGGAATCACTAGACTTTCGTCTGATAAGCATTTCTTCAAGTTAGAAACGTGAAAAGTGTCATGAATTTCACTGAGTTCTTGCGGTAGTTTCAATCTGTACGCTACTGGTCCAATTCTTTCAATTATCTTGAATGGTCCAATGTATCTTGGACTTAGCTTACCTCGTTTACCAAAATGCACCACACCCTTCCAGGGTGATACCTTAAGCATGACTTTGTTTCCAACCTGAAATTCCAAATCTGGCCTTCTAATGTCGGCATAACTCTTTTGACGACTTCGAGCCATTTTCAGTCTCTCTTGTATCTGCACGATCTTCTCAGTTGTTTCGTGTATGTTCTCAGGACTCGTCAGTTGACTATCCCCTAGTTCAGTCCAACATACGGGAGACCTACACTTTTTGCCATAAAGTGCTTCAAAAGGCGCTGCCTTTATGCTCGTGTGGTAACTGTTGTTGTATGAGAATTCTGCCAGTGGTAGATGTTTATCCCATCCGTTTCCAAAATCAATAACACATGCTCTCAGCATGTCTTCTAATGTTTGGATGGTTCTTTCGCTTTGGCCATCAGTTTGTGGGTGATACGCTGTACTCATGTCTAAACGGGTTCCCATTGCATTTTGTAAGGTTTACCAGAACCTTGATGTAAATCTGCTGTCTCTATTGGAAATAATGGATATTAGCACTCCATGTCAGGAAACCACTTCTTTTATGTAAATATGTGCCAACTTCTCCATCTTATCCGTTTCCTTAATCGGTAGAAAATGAGCTGACTTTATGAGACGATCAACAATAACTCAAATAGCATCGTAACCTCCCACAGTCTTGGGTAACTTAGTAATGAAGTCCATAACAATACATGCCCATTTCCACTGGGGAATCTCTGGTTGTGTCACAGTCCTGATGGTCTTTAATGTTCTGCCTTGACCTTAGCACATGTCGAGCACTTACTGTGACGACCCGGAAATTTTAGACCAAATTTAAACTTAATCTTTATATGAATTGGACACAATAAGCAAAGTTTGTAAAGTTAAGTCTCAAGAAATTTCAAACTACTTTTATGAATTCATTTGATCTTTGACTATGTCCAATGATTCACGAACAATTGTTTGTAAACAATTATATATATATATATATATATATATATATATATATATATATATATATATATATATATATATATATATATATATATATATATATATATATATAATTATAAAATGTAAGTTTTAGAAATTATAAAATAACTCATTAAAAATAAATATGTAAATATATATACATATGAATATATGTATATATATATATGTATATATATATATGTATATATATATATATGTATATATATATATATATATATATATATATATATATATATATATATATGTGTGTGTGTGTATAAATTTTATACACAAGAAATATTAAATAGTAAATGAATACTAAAGATTCAATATATTATTTTACTGGTAAAAATGATATAACTGAAATTGTAATATATTAAATTTAATTATAATTTTAAGTGTAAATGCTATATTAATATTATTATCATTACTTTCATTATTATTAATAATATTAATAATAATATTAATATTTGTTTCATCACTATTATTATATAAAGTATATATTTATATGAAAGTAGATGGTTATATTATTATTGTTAATATTATTATCAGTAAAGTTAACTAATAATATTATTAGTACCATTAATAATAAAACTATTTTTATTATCATTATTAAAATCAGTATTAGATATGTTATTATTATAATATATAAATATAGAAATTGAAATAAATATAGAAATTGATATATATATATATATATATATATATATATATATTTATATATATATATATATATATATATATATATTGATATGTTAATATTAGTATCATTATTAATAATATTATTGTTATACAATTTATTGTAATTAACATTATTATCATTAGTAATAATATTATTATTACTATTATTATTAGTTATAATATAAAGAGTATTATTATTATATTTATATTTATTAAAAATATTAACTAAAATCTATAAATATAAATATATAAATATATAAAGAGATATACATATATAGTGATACATAAATACAAATAGATATATACATATATATATATATATATATATATATATATATATATATATATATATATATATATATATATATATATATATATATATATATATATATAGGTAGTTACATACAGATATAATTATTAGGAATCAGTATTATTATTCATTATTATTATTATTTTTATTATTATGTTTATATTATTAATTATTAATAAGTAAATATAATTTATATAAGCAAGATCTATTACGCGTTTAAATCAACCCATCACTATCTGATTGACATTTTTTTTTATCTTCTTCTCCTTGATTTAGATTCCGTCTTTGAATTTTGTTAGATGTCAAGTTCAATCCACAATCACAAACAAAATCGGTTGAACATCATATTCAACTTTTATTTTTATTTTATATTTTTCTGTTACAAATTTATTTTATATGTCGACCTTTATCTGTATATATAACAATCACATAAATCATGATATAGGACAAAACCGTTCGAGCATATCACAAGCATTATCAATTATCAATTCTGAGTGCTTTTATCAAGAAAATTAATCAGAAAATATAAAAAAACAGTCGAGTACCCCTGTTCTTGGTTCATCATGTCAAAAGCTCGAAAATGAATCGAATTTCAAAATCTAAAAACACAGTTTTGTTAGGAATCTCCTAGTAAAACTTTCTGCAAAGTTTCACACTTCAATTTTTCTTATCGAATCCTAATTAGCGAGTCAAAGTTTTTGAATTAAAAGTCAACCGATTGTTCTTCTTTAAAATTCGAATTCATTTAGATGTTTTAAGTGAAATTAACGACCCAGAAAGTTTCTATGAAGGATTTGGAGCTTATTTCATTTTGAAATCGTGAGCTAAAACGTTCTTAATTTCAAAATCATATAATGAGTTCATATAATTTTTTTTTCGTTACAGAACTTGAGGTTTCTTTTAATTTTTTATTTTTATTTTATGATTGCTATTAATTTGTAAGTCATTGAGGGTTATGTAAGTTCCAATTAACAAAACTAAATCCACTTTTAACTCGTTTATATAATTGCAAATCGATTTTCTGTCAAGTTAAGATAATTGAAGATGGTGAAGAAGAATAGAAACAGAAAAGGAAATGGGTTATAAGAAAAATTGTTTGGGTTTAGTTCAGGAAAAATAGTATGGTTCGATGGCTTGTGGTGTTTGTGGGTATTCGAGAGGTAATGGATTCGAGTCCCAGCGTGGCGTATTTTTTTTAGCATGTCTTCAAAGGTTGTGATCCTTGTTACTACTATTATTATTATTATTATTATTATTATTATTATTATTATTATTATTATTATTATTATTATTATTATTATTATTATTATTATTATTATTATTATTATTATTATTATTATTATTAATATTATTATTATTAATATTATTATTAATATTATTATTATTATTATTATTATTATTATTATTATTATTATTATTATTATTATTATTATTATTATTATTATTATTATTCCTATATTTATTATTGTTATTGTTATTATTAATGAGTGTTATTGTTATTAATACAAGTATTATAATAATTATTATTATTATTACTAAAATAAGTATTAGTTACCATTAATTATTGTTATTATTATTATGTTAACATAAATACTAGGGTTAATAATATTATCATTTTTGTTATTAAGAAATATCACTAGGTATTATTATTAGTGTTATTATTAGTATTAATATTGATATAAGTATTATTATGAGTAGGATTATTATTATTATTGTTAGTATGAAACTAATACAAACTATTATCATTAATAATAGTATTAGTATTATTTTTTGAATTATTATTATTATTATTATTATTATTATTATTATTATTATTATTATTATTAACAAGAGTATTATTATTAAGATTAACATTAGTAATAAGATTGACATAATTATTATTGTTTTTATTGATAAGTTAAGTATTACTATAACTATCATACTATAAGTTATTATTATCATCAATAAAATTAATAATAAGATTATTATTATTATTACCACTAATATGATTATAAGTATTATTGTTTATATTATCATGAGTATTATTAAATTATTAATATGCAATTACAAAAATTATTATCACAATTATCATTAACAGTAAAATTATTAATTTTATAGTTATTATTATTATAAGTATTATTATTATCATTACTTTAAAAACGAGTATTAATATTATTATAACTACTGATATTATTATTATAAAGATATTACGACTTTTTATTTATTAGTATTATTTTAACCAAATAAATATTAGTTACATAAAAATATATCTAATATATATAACTTAACTCTATTATTATTTTTATAATAAGTAAGATATATAAAATAAATATATGTAAGTTATTAATGGAATGCATAAGACATTTAAATAACAAGTATATCACTAATAATAATATATATAATTATTCGATTACAAACATGTGTATTAATATATATACAAATGATATAGGTTCGTGAATCCGAGGCCAACCCTGCAATTGTTCAGTTCAGTTAAATGAATATTTTTACTACAAAATATTGTATCGTGAGTTTCATTACTCCGTTTTTATATATATTTTTGGGACTGAGAATACATGCGCTGATTTTATTAATGTTTTACGAAATAGACACAAGTGATCAAAAACTACATTCTATGGCTGGATTATGAATATTGAATATCACCCCTTTTTAGCTTGGTAACCTAATTATTAGGAAACGGGTATGACACCTAATTGACGTGAATCCTAAAGATAGATCTATGGACATCGACAAGTCCCGTCCGGGGTACGGATGCTTTAGTACTTCGAGTTTATTATTATTATTATACAGACGAGAGGTTCTGTTTGGGGATATTCTATGCATTAAAGTTAAGTTGGTTATCAAGCGTTCACCATATGAATGATTTTTAATTCGCGGGTTACGCATGTTATTTTGTACTCGGGTTACGTGTACAATTAAATATATGAAATCTTGTGGTTTATTAAAATGATGGAAATGAATGATTATGATAAACTAATGAACTCACCAACCTTTTGGTTGAAACTTTAAAGCATGTTTATTCTCAGATATAAAATAAATCTTCCGCTGTGCATTTGCTCATTTTAAAAATATTACTTGGAGTCATTCATGACATATTTCAAAAGTCGTTGCATTCGAGTCATCCAGTTCATCAAGATTATTATTAAGTCAATTATAGTTGGATATATTATGAAATGGTATGCATGCCGTCAACTTTTGATGTAATGAAACTTTATCTTTTAAAAACGAATGCAATGTTTGTAAAATGTATCATATAGAGGTTAAGTACCTCGCGATGAAATCAACTATTGTGAATCGTTTATAATGTATATGAACGGGGCACTTCAGTTGGTATCAGAACGGTGGTCTTAGCGAACCAGGTCTGTATTAGTATGTCTAACTGATAGTCGTTAGGATGCATTAGTGAGTCTGGACTTCGACCGTGTCTGCATGTCAAAAGTTTTGCTTATCATTTCTAGTCGAAAATCATCTGCTTATTATCCTTAGAAAATTACCTTCTTATCATTCTTAGGGAATCATTTGCTTATCATTTTTAGTCTAGACACATCTTACTGCATTGATTGCATGAATAGTGTATAGACAAAATTCATATCTTAGCGTATCTATTACAGTAAACTTTTCCTGACATATTCCGTAAATTCCTCTGTATTCTAAGAAATCTTTTGTTCTATACATATAGATATTCTACGTAATTAGAATACCATCCGATAGCCGAAAATCATTTCATACCGAAAAACCCTTTACTCAATCGTACGAAATGGAACTCGCCACTAGTTCAAGTTCTTCAGAATTCGGCAGCTATTCCGACATGGTTGTTCACCTAAGCTCCGGAAGCATCGTCACCAAAATGAATCAACCATTCAGCCATCTCCAATTCATCTGATAGGTTTGTAGTCAACTTAATCAATGGAGACGCGAAGAAGGCGATCCCTTCCACCAACCAAATTCACCTCTTGGCGATGAACCTGAAGCACATACCGGCAAACCAGTCCGAAACACCATATTCCCCTCAATTCCAGGATATCTCGCAATGATTATATAATATCCCAAATTCTAAACCTTATTCATCCGCTCGTCCCGACCGACAATCATCCCAGAATAATAGAAGAAGTCAACGAACTTGGTGCTCGAGTAATCAATTTGGAGAATATGGTGTAAAATTTACCAGCTTCAGCAACATCACCGACACCAACAGTACCATCAGTAACAGCACCAGTACCATCAGTAACAGCACCAGTACCATCAACAATCCATGCCTCAACATTTCATTCTGTACCTCGAGTATAATCATTGTTCTACGTATCGTTCTACCTCATTTATCTTCGTTTGACATGATGGTTATGTAACCTCTAATGTTTAGAGATTATGTACTCAAGTTCTAACTGTTAACCAAATAAGTTTAATATCATATTCGCTCATTAAATCCATGATTACATCTGAAGAAAATATATATGTATATATGTTTTCATAAAGATTATAATTAAAAATTCTTTTGTACAAACTGTTAATGGTGAAAATATTTTAACGGGTAGGTAATACTCGAGGAAAATTTAGATTTCACATTAATAAGTTACGTTGTACATTCTTCGAATCTGATTCAACAGTCATTTACTATCCTACTTACATCAACAAGATATGCGAATCTGTTCACCACAGAATAACCATTTTCATTCAATTTCATATTTGGATTTTGACTTATCAGAATCCAACAAGTGGCATAATGAAGAAAACATTGGACAAATAAAATTTGTTAGAAACAAACAAGTTAACTATGAGAAATACTGTTAAGAATCCACGCTAACAAAATCTTAGCTAACTGTTAATTCCTATTTACATTTATTTATCGCAATTTTAATTCTCGCAAATTTATTTATCGTCATTTAATTTCTGTTATTTATTTTTATGCACTTTAAATATCGGGACACGTATACAATGTTTTGACATATCATATCGACGTCATCTATATATATATATATATATATATATATATATATATATATATATATATATATATATATATATATATATATATATATATATATTATTTGGAATAACCATAGACACTCTATATGCAGTAATGATCGAGTTCTCTATACAGGGTTGAGGTTGATTCTAAATAATATATATACTTTGAGTTGTGATCGAGTCTGAGACATGTATATAATGGGTCACGACACGTATTAATTAATTCGAATATTATATATTAAACTATATATGAATTGTTGAATTAGTAATTGTGGACTGCTAACCGTGGACTGTCAACGTTGGACAATTAAAATGAGTTAAAATATTGATTATAACATATGAAACTAAATATATCTTCAAGTTTGTCACTTGATTTCATCCTAAACCTCATTTGTATCTTGACGATTACTATCTGCGTTCAAACCTTTCATGATTCTTGAAAACACCTCAATCGAGAGGATGAACCAACTACACTTTATCTACGAAAGAAAAGATTGATGCATATAGTTATGCACCTGAAAAACTCTCAAAAACTGAGTAAATGTTTAACACGTAGCTGTGCTAATTCCTTTAGCGTTAACATTACCGAAAATAACTTTGCAACTCCTGTTCGAGATAGCTAGTTTTGTCACAGCTCCAGCAAGTTAACTTCGACTTTTTGTTCGAAACAACTTTATTATAACCTGGATATAAAAGTTGCCCTTTATTGTTATCGTGGAACCATTTATATTCCACCACATTAGCAGTAAACTTACCAGCAACTTCATTAATCATTGGCCTAAGTTCCTTCGAAGAAGCATTATATTTGTTCATTAAAACCTTATCATGTACTCATCTACATCTTGTAACCAAAATTGCCATACCAACTACTGGAAAATGGATTTTGCAAAACTATGAAGGAGGCTGTGGATAAATCACAACGAATAAACCTGCCTTCAAAGAATCCAAATGATTCAGTATCTGCTGAAGTCATTAACGAATACCTTGCTCCTGACTCCAAATCCCTACGGACAACATTCTTCATCATCCTCTGATATTAGAAATTTTAAGATATCATCGTATCTTTCATTATAAATATCCTCCATATTTCTGAAGATAATTTCATAATTATTCTTATCTGAAATCTTTACCTCTTCGCGCTATCTGTGATACATCATAAATGAAACTATTTTAGTTTCTAAATTTTGAAACCTTCAAATTTAAAATACGAATGTTTTGAAGTAGTGGTGGGAACTGAAGCATGAGTTAGTATAATATAATGACACTTGATCAACGTGATTATATTACAGTAAGTCATGCTGAGTTTCTAATGAAACATGATGATTCACAGACCATAACGTCATCATGTGCCATGTTACACGACTCTTACATTTTACTTAATCTCCAAACATATCAAGAACATATCTTCCTGATAGTTCTATCTTTTCTCTTGAATAATGGTAATTTAATCAATCATGATCGTGCCATTACAATTTTCTTCTTAGAACATTAACTATGTTCATTGCGAAATTCATATCTGCAAATTTTGGACCATTACATGAGGTAATTATTGGATAGAAGAGAAAACAGAGCATGAAGCTCCGAAATAGAAATGGGGGTATAAATCGCAACAAATAGGAGCGAGCGTTAACTGTGGATGTCGATGATTATAGAAAGACAGAAGCAGGAACTCTGAAAGATAAGGAAAAAAATATAAAGTCCAATAATAACACATAAATTACAAACCGTGTATGTCAATGTTTATCGCAACATAAAGATATGGGAGAATTAAAAAAAATATAACCCCTTGGGCGAAGTAGAAGAAAACAGAATCCTCCAGAAAAAGTTGGAAAAGAAGAATGATTGTTGCGATATTCAGGATAAGGACAAGGATTAGAACTGGATTAAGCATTTTCACAATCTTTTGGATGTATGAAATAAGAAAGAAATATAAGAATGGTGAAAATAATGGAACGGAAAAAGTTTAATTTATAATGGAAATATCATACAGAGTAATCGAGTCAGATCACTGTATTTAATTATGGAGATCTTAATTTCCTTATTCGCCGAAGAATCAAATCTTTTAGATTTCGAAGATTTTCCTTTAAATCCCTTGAATTCTGGAATTCAATCGTGACTACGTCAAAAGTTAAATCTCTATCTCAATCTTTTGTGATAGCTTCATTCGTACTCTTCGAATAATCGAATTATTTTATCATTATTACTCAATGGTAATAAAACTTTATTTATCAGCTCATATGAGTCATGAAGACATACTTATTGTTAGCCATGATGATCCCACTCAAATTTCGGGACGAAATTTCTTTAACGGATGGGTACTGTGACGACCCGAAAATTTCCGAACAAATTTAAACTTAATCTTTATATGAATTCAACACAATAAGCAAAGTTTGTAAAGTTAAGTCTCAAGAAATTTCGAACTACTTTTATGAATTCATTTGATCTTTGACTATGCCCGATGATTCACGAACAATTGTTTGTAAACAATTAAATATATATATAAATATGTATAATTATAAAATGTAAGTTTTAGAAATTATAAAATAACTCATTAAAAATAAATATGTAAATATATATAAATATATACATATGAATATATGTATATGTATATATATATATATATGTATAAATTTTATACATAAGAAATACTAAATAGTAAATGAATACTAAAGATTCAATATATTATTTTACTAGAAATACTGAAATTCTAATATATTAAATTAAATTATAGTTTTAAGTGTAAATGCTATATTAATATTATTATCATTACTTTCATTATTATTAATAATATTAATATTAAAATTAATATTTGTATCATCACTATTATTATATAAAGTATATATAAAGTATATATATATATATATATATATATATATATATATATATATATATATATATATATATATATATATATATATATATATGAAAGTAGTTGGTTATATTAGTATTGTTAATATTATTATCAGTAAAGTTAACTAATAATATTATTAGTACCATTAATAATAAAACTATTTTTATTATCATTATTAAAATCAGTATTAGATATGTTATTGTTATAATATATAAATATAGAAATTGATATATATATATATATATATATATATATATATATATATATATATATATATATATATATATATATATATATATATATATATATATATATATATATAAATTGATATGTTAATATTAGTATCATTATTAATAATATTATTTTTATACAATTTATTGTAATTAACATTATTAACATTAGTAATAATATTATTATTACTATTATTATTAGTTATAATATTAAGAGTATTATTATTATATTTATATTTATTAAAAAGATTAACTAAAATCTATAAATATAAATATATAAATATATAAAGAGATATACATATATAGTGATACATAAATACAAATAGATATATACAGATATATATAGGTAGTTATATACAGATATAATTATTAGGAATCGGTATTATTATTCATTATTATTATTATTATTATTATGTTTATATTATTAATTATTAATAAGTAAATATAATTTATATAAGCAAGATCTATTACGCGTTTAAATCAACCCATCACTATCTGATTGACATTTATTTTTTTATCTTCTTCTCCTTGATTTAGATTCCGTCTTTGAATTTTGATAGATGTCAAGTTCAATCCACAATCACAAACAAAATCGGTTGAACATCATATTCAACTTTTATTTTTATTTTATATTTTTCTGTTATAAATTTATTCTATATGTCGACCTTTATCTGTATATATAACAATCACATAATTCATGATATGGGACAACACCGTTCGAGCATATCACAAGCATTATCAATTTTCAATTCTGAGTGCTTTTATCAAGAAAATTAATCAGAAAATATGAAAAACAGTCGACTACCCCTGTTCTTGGTTCATCATGTCAAAAGCTCGAAAACGAATTGAATTTAAAAATCTAAAAACGTAGTTTTGTTAGGAATCTCCTAGTAAAACTTTCTGCAAAGTTTCACACTTCAATTTTTCTTATCGAATCCTAATTAGCGAGTCAAAGTTTTTGAATTAAAAGTCAACTGATTGTTCTTCTTTAAAATTCGAATTCACTTGGATGTTTTAAGTGAAATTAATGACCCAGAAAGTTTCTATGAAGGATTTGGAACTTATTTCATTTTGAAATCGTGAGCTAAAACGTTCTTAATTTCAAAATCATATAATGAGTTCATATAATTTTTTTTTTCGTTACAGCACTTGCGGTTTCTTTTAATTTTTTTATTTTATGATTGCTATTAATTTGTTAGTCATTGAGGGTTGTGTAAGTTCCAATTAACAGAACTAAATCCACTTTTAAACTCATTTATATAATTGCAAATCGATTTTCTGTCAAGTTAAGATAATTGAAGAAGGTGAAGAAGAATAGAAACAGAAAAGGAAATGGGTTATAAGAAAAATTGTTTGGGTTTAGTTCAGGAAAAACAGTATGGTTCGATGGCTTGTGGTGTTTGTGGGTATTCGAGAGGTCGTGGGTTTGAGTCCCGGTGTGGCGTATTTTTTTTAGCATGTCTTCAAAGGTTGTGATCCTTGTTACTACAACTACTACTACTACTATTATTATTATTATTATTATTATTATTATTATTATTATTATTATTATTATTATTATTATTATTATTATTATTATTATTATTATTATTATTATTATTATTATTATTATTATTATTATTCCTATATTTATTATTGTTATTGTTATTATTAATGAGTGTTATTGTTATTAATACAAGTATTATAATTATTATTATTATTATTACTAAAATAAGTGTTAGTTACCATTAATTATTGTTATTATTATTATGTTAACATAAATACTAGGGTTAATAATATTATCATTTTTGTTATTAAAAAATATCACTTGGTATTATTATTAGTGTTATTATTAGTATTAATATTGATATAAGTATTATTATGAGTAGGATTATTATTATTATTGTTAGTATGAAACTAATACAAAATATTATCATTAATAATAGTATTAGTATTATTTTTTGAATTATTATTATTATTATTATTATTATTATTATTAACAAGAGTATTATTATTAAGATTAACATTAGTAATAAAATTGACATAAATATTATTGTTTTTATTGATAAGTTAAGTATTACTATAACTATCATACTATAAGTTATTATTATCATCAATAAAATTAATAATAAGATTATTATTATTATTACCACTAATATGATTATAAGTATTATTATTTATATTATCATGAGTATTATTAATATGCAATTACAAAAATTATTATCACAATTATCATTAACAGTTAAATTATTAATTTTGTAGTTATTATTATTATAAGTATTGTTATTATCATTACTTTAAAAATGAGTATTAATATTATTATAACTACTGATATTATTATTATAAAGATATTACGACTTTTTATTTATTAGTATTATTTTAACCAAATAAATATTAGTTACATAAAAATATATCTAATATATATAACTTAACTCTATTATTATTTTTATAATAAGAAAGATATATAAAATAAATATATGTAAGTTATTAATGGAATGCATAAATCATTTAAATAACAAGTATATCACTAATAATAATATATATAATTATTCGATTACAAACATGTGTATTAATATATATACAAATGATATAGGTTCGTGAATCCGAGGCCAACCCTGCAATTGTTCAGTTCAATCTAATGAATATTTTTACTACAAAATATTGTATCGTGAGTTTCATTACTCTCTTTTTATATATATTTTTGTGACTGAGAATACATGCGCTGATTTTATTAATGTTTTACGAAATAGACACAGGTGATCAAAAACTACATTCTATGGCTGGATTATGAATATTGAATATCACCCTTTTTTAGCTTGGTAACCTAATAATTAGGAAACGGGTATGCCCCTAATTGACGCGAATCCTAAAGATAGATCTATGGACCTCGACAAGTCCCATCCGGGGTACGGATGCTTTAGTACTTCGAGATTATTTTTATTATACAGACGAGGGGTTCTATTTGGGGATATTCTATGCATTAAAGTTAAGTCGGTTATCAAGCGTTCACCATATGAATGATTTTTAATTCGCGGGTTACGCGTGTTATTTTGTACTCGGGTTACGTGTACAATTAAATATATGAAATCTTGTGGGCTATTAAAATGATGGAAATAAATGATTATGATAAACTAATGAACTCACCAACCTTTTGGTTCACACTTTAAAGCATGTTTATTCTCAGGTATGAAAGAAATCTTTCGCTGTGCATTTGCTCATTCTAGAGATATTACTTGGAGTCATTCGTGACATATTTCAAAAGACGTTGCATTCGAGTCGTCGAGTTCATCAAGATTATTATTAAGTCAATTATAGTTGGATATATTATGAAATGGTATGCATGCCGTCAACTTTTGATGTAATGAAAGTTTGTCTTTTAAAAACGAATGCAATGTTAGTAAAATGTATCATATAGAGGTCAAGTGCCTCGCGATGAAATCAACTATTGTGAATCGTTTATAATGTATATGAACGGGGCGCTTCACTTACCAACATAGGTAGCAATATCGGCTTACATATTAGGCCACCAGTATAGCATCTTAAGATCCTGATACATTGTTATGGATCCAGGGTGAATAGAACATCTTGTCTTGTGTGCCTCATCTAGCACTAGTTCCCTTAATCCACCAAATTTTGGTACCCATATTCCGCCTATGAAGTATCGGGTTCCATCTTCTCGGACGAAAAATTTCTTATCCAATCCACTAAGTGACTCGATTCTAATGTTCCCTTCTTTCAGTGTTTCAAGTTGTGCATCGCGTATCTGAGAAGTAAGGTTCGTTCGGACAGTCATATTCAACGCTCTAGCTCGGAGATTTTTAGCCTTCTCTTTCCTACTCAAGGCATCTGCAACAACATTAGCCTTGCCAGGATGATAGCGAATCTCGTAGTCGTAGTCGTTCAATAGTTCTACCCAACGTCTCTGCCTCATGTTGAGCTGTTTCTGATCGAAGATATGTTGTAAGCTCTTGTGATTGGTGAAAATTGTAAACTTAGTACCATACAAGTAGTGTCTCTACATCTTCAGTGCAAAGACTACAGCACCAAGTTCCAAATCGTGCGTCGTTTAATTCTATTCATGTATCTTCAATTGTCGTGATCCATAGGCAATCACTTTCTTTTGTTGCATCAACACGCAACCAAAACCCTGTCGTGAAGCATCACAGTAAATCACGAAAACTTCATTCCCTTCGGGTAAAGACAAAATCGGAGCAGTAGTCAATTTTTGTTTTAATAACTGAAATGCAGACTCATGTTGCTCAGTCCACTCATACTTCTTACCCTTGTGAGTCAATGATGTTAACGGTCGGGCAATAGTAGAAAATCCCTCAATGAATCTCCTATAACAACCGGCGAGACCTAAGAATTTCCGAATCTGCGTTGGCGATTTAGGAGTCTCTCATTTCTTGACCGTTTCTATCTTCGCAGGATCAACCTGAATACCATTAATACCAACGATATGCCCAAAAAATTGAACTTCTTGTTGCCAGAAGTCACACTTCAAAAATTTCGCGTACAGCTGCTCTTTCCTGAGCATCTCAAGTATCAAATGGAGATGTTGTTCGTGCTCCTTCTCGTTCTTCGAATATAGCAAAATATCATCAATGAACACAATAACTGAAACGACTCAACTCGTCTTTAAATTCGAAAAGATTTTTTTTTTCTTTTATAATAGTAAACCATTATCACGCCACTTAAATGGTTACATGATGTCGACCGATTCACATAAAACATTCAAGCGTTCAACAAGTTTAAAGTTTACATAATAGGTACGAAGGCCCTTAATCAAATGTGTTATAAGTTCGACCTTAAAATGATAGTTTTAAACCAAACGACACACGAGCATGGGTTGGGGCTAAACTACCCAAAACAATAGGCCATCTTCCAAAAGCTATGCCTACACAATCATCATGGGAATATCTAATTCCCGACAACCCCCTTCCTTTTCTCCGCACTTGTACCTAAAAAGTAAACAACGAGAGGGGTAAGCAAAACGCTTAGTGAATGCAATAGTTATACACATACATATATAATATACCTACTTGCAACCACTTACACACATACCGCATACATTCTAGCAATATAATTAGCCTACCATCGCAAGTATAAAGCTAATAACCTCCAATACCGCAACTATCATATCCAATAGCATATAAACAACATAATATAATATGCTACGCTACCACAAACACAATCCATATGGTTAACCATACCCGCGTCATGGTGATACCAGCTACGTGGTTCACACCATACGCATTGTCATGATGCTACCGGCTCCGTGGTTCACATCATAACTCGAGTCATACTCATGTTAAGGCTCTACCGGCTACGTGGTTCACACGTTACAACTTGTGCCATAGTGCCACCGGCTCTGTGGTTCACACTACAACACCCGTACCATGATGCTACCGACTCCGTGGTTCACATCATAGCAAACCCGCACATGCTATGGCACTACCAGCGCCGTGGTCCATACCATAGCACACAAATAAAAACACTATATACATACATGTATAATTATTCCATTTACCTTAATGCCTAGGTGATGATTATACAACTCTGCAAGCTTCAACGCAAGGTACCTAGTACATTAAATACACAATCAATATACAAAGTAGTTGGACTAGACATCAACACTTAACTCTTGTGCATTTAATGACCCATTTGCACTAAATGACCCATTTGCACTAAATGACCCATTTGCACAAAAACCGCCCATCCAAGGTCAAGACTATCATTAATCACTAAAAGCTAGTGATTAAAGTCCAATAATACCAACTAACAAAAATTTAGGGTATTTTCATACCCATCTTTCCCAGCTAGGTCAACCATTACCCATTTGACTCATTTTAAAGTCAAGACCCATAATTGGGTCAAACTTGAACCCTATTAACAACCTCTCACTAACACATAAGTGTTTTAGTGATTCATTCAACACAAGTAACCCTACCATCTTCAAATCATTTGACTAAACCCTAGATTACAAATCTTAGGGTTTTCATACATCAAGTTTACTCAAAATTCGCCCATTTAACCTTAAAATGGGTCTTACAAGCTACACATGAACAAACCCTAGCTATAGATCAACTTGAACTTGAAACTAGGAGTTAAAACTTACCAATGCTATCAAAACGTAGCTAGAGATGTAGGGAACAACTTTAAAACTTGGACTCGGGCACGATTTGGTCTCCTTCTTCCCCAAAATGAGCTCTCTCTCACTAAAACTCTATTTCTCTCTCTAAAATTGAAGTGTGTAGGTGAAAGAGTGATAAATGAGATAAAGATAAGTTCTAGATCAGTTCTTAAGGCCTCAAACCGTTAACAAAGTGAAAATACCAAAACGCCCCCAAAAATACCCTTAAAAACGGGTCAAAATAGTCAGTTCAGTGAACGTGTCGCGTTTCGCGACAGGATGCGCGTTTTGCGATACCCAAACGCGATAAAATCAAACAGAATGCCACAAATCGAACATGTCAGCTGGTTTTCAAGGCGTCGCGTTTTGGTCATGACGATCGCGTTCCGCGATGGCCTGGGACGCGACAAAATGGCTTGAAACGCGATGATCGGTCAGGTCAGATCCAATTTCACAGTTTATGCCATTTAAATTCGATCGCGGTTAATGTTAAACATTCAATAGTTAAAATACGCACCTTGGACTATTCACATGGAAAACGGGATGTTACAACTCTCCCCCACTTGAATCGGAGCGCGTCCTCGCAATCCAAGTCGCATGACAAGCCGGAAGATACACCAAAATGAAGTCTTCGGGTTCCCATGTAAACTCCGACCCCTTTCTGTGATGACCCGGGAATTTCTGACCAAATTTAAACCTAATCTTTATATAATCCCGGCACGATAAGCAAAATCTGTAATATTGAGTCTCAAAAGTTTTGGGAACTATATTCATGAAATCAATAACCCTCGACTGTTCCCGACGATTCACGAACAATTATTTGTAAATAAATATGTATATATATATTATATAAACATAAACATAAGAATATATAATATTATGATTTAATAAAGTATACTTTAATGAATTGGAATATAATAATTAGGATAGTTAAGTTACTGTTAAAATAAAGATGTATATGTATATATATACATGTAAATATATATAATTATATATACAAATGTTGTTATGAATCTATGTGATTCCTATTAAATAAATACCTAAATTATATAATACAATAACATTACATAAATAATAGATAGTATTGTATTTAATTACAAGTTATTTATAGTTGTTATTTTATTATTATTATTATTATTATTATTATTATTATTATTATTAATATATGTACTACTAGTATATCTAAATATAATTTCATGAAATTTGTTACACATGAATTGTTATGTTATTATTATTGTTATAATATCATTATCATTATAATTAGTAATTATAATTTTTATTAGTATTTTTATTAAATATTATTATTACCATCTTATCATTATCATTATTTTTACTTTTATCTTTATTATTAATATTAGTATTATTTGAGGTTACTAATTATTTTTATCATTAAGACTAGTATTATTTCCATTGTTACTATTAGTGAATCTAATATGTAATTTATTAATATTATTAATCAGTAAAATTAATTACAATATAGGAATATAAAAACTATTATATATCGCATGATCTATATTATATATCATATCAGTATCATTTTTTTTTTTCTTTTCCTTGATGTGTAACTTGTCAATTCCTGTCTACTATCATAAACAAAATCAGTTCGGGATCAACCTCAAGTTTTATTTTTTATTCATATATTCACTATCTGCTTTATTAGGTTTTGTTTGGTACCCTATGGTGCGAATAAACTGAGATACATTCACATTCACAATATACATATTACATATAGGGATTTAAGAGAAACTCTATTCTTTTTATTCTTATCATCTATCTCCGCTCGATCACCAAGATCACCATTATTGCAAACGAGACCATCAACGAACTTGATCACCATAAACCACCTCACTCTTCTGTTTTCTAGTTTAAACGCCATGAACCATCAACAAGCTACTATGTTGCTTCTTGTTCTCGTCACCTCACAATCTTCATTCCATTGCCACCCCCTTTTCTTTAAATTCCTAAACTATCCCGATACCAAAATAATCAACATGTTTAACCACCTTCTGTTTTTATTTTCCATTTGCAGCCCGAGACACAACACCACCGTTACACCATCAATTCTACTACAATCCATATATTTTTTTTTTCACCCACTCGACAACCATACTCACTATTTTTCTGTTTTTAAAACCGCCACCCAACACACCAATTTCATCATTTAAAAGGTTTATGCTCGCTATTTTTTTTCTTGTTTGAGCACTAGATGCTAATTTATATTTACAATTGCAACAAAAAATGAAGTAATAGTGATGATGATGACACGTTTGCTTTTCCATTTTTTTTTGGCCGAAAGATACCAACCAGTTTTCCACTTGTGGTTTAATAATGGCATAACATAGAGATAAAGATGAATGGATAATGACAGCCACTTCTTTTTGTTTTCCATCGACCGAAATTCACCAACCAACAAAATTAAAATGTTTCAATAGTCTAGTTTTGTGGGCTTCTCATTTGCTATATGGGGCTACCATATTTTTTTTCTCGGCTAGACCAAAATAAACCCACAACACATTTTTGTTGTTGCTGTACGAGGATAAACATCATCACAGCCCACACATGCTGCTGCTCTCCTTCTTTCTCTGCTTCTATTCTTTTCACTCATGTTTCTGATCCAGTAACGAGTGGATGAAGACAATGATGATGTTTTGATGATGAAGGTAATGATGATTTGATTATAAGAATGATGATCATCATATGATAAATCACGGTAATAATGAAGATGATTAGAAACGATGATTTAAGGTTATGATATGGTATTGATGAGGATCGTGAAAAGGAGGGAGACGAAGGGACATATACGTATAGAATATATAGATATAAGTATGATGTTGCCCAGGAAAAACAGGTTAGCTTGAATGGTTGAATGTGTTAGCAGGTTAGCAAAAAGACCAGGGTTCGATTCTAGGCTGGAATATTTTTTTCTCCTTTAACAATAAATATGGTTGGGCTGCTAATTGGGCTCCAGTTAATATGTTGGGCTTATAGATCCATTAGATTAATAATCACTTGGGCCGTGACCTTGTTGGGCCGAAAGAATAGGATAAATACAATTGGGTTTCATATTAGATTATAAGGACAAAAATGGATGAGTGGTTTAGGGTGATGGGATTGAGCGAGAGGTTTCGGGTTCGAGCCACGTCTCGAGCATTTTTTTTTAGAAAAAGATCCTAAGGGTATAATCTTTTATTACTTTTATTATTATCATTATCATTATCATTCTTATTATTATTATTATTATTATTATTATTATTATTATTATTATTATTATTATTATTATTATTATTATTATTATTATTATTATTATTATTATTATTATTAACCTAAGTATCATTATTATTTTATAAGAATCTTATTATTATTATTATCAAGATCGAGATTACTACTAATTTTATTATCATTACTACAACAAAAATTAGTCACATAAGAATATACTTAACTAAACTATATTAATATTTTTATTTATTTAAAGTACATAAAATAAATACATTTAATTAGTTATTAACGAAACATTTAAATTATTAAAATAACAAATATATCACTAATAATAAAATATAAATTTGTTCGATTACAATTATATGTTTTAATAGATATACAAATGATATAGGTTCGTTAATCTGAGGCCAACCCTATACTTGTTCAATGTGGTTCTATGTATTTTTACTAAAAAATATATTAGGTGAGTTTCATTTGCTCCCTTTTACTCATTACATTTTTGGGCTGAGAATACATGCAATGTTTTAATAACTGTTTTACAAAATTTATATGCGTGAGTTTCATTTGCCTTTCTACCCTTTATATTTTTGTGCTGAGAATACATGCGCAACTTTTATAACTGTTTTACGAAATAGACACAAGTAATCGAAATTACGTTCTATGGTTGAATTATTGAAATCGAATATGCCCCTTTTTATTAAGTCTGGTAATCTAAGAATTAGGGAACATACACCCTAATTGACGCGAAATCTAAAGATAGATCTATCGGGCCCAACAAGCCCCATCCAAAGTACCGGATGCTTTAGTACTTCGAAATTATATCATGTCCGAAGGAGGATCCCGGAATGATGGGGATATTCTTATATACATATTGTGAATGTCGGTTACCAGGTGTTCAATCCATATGAATGATACTTTTGTCTCTATGTATGGGATGTATGTTTATAAGAAATGAAAATCTTGTGGTCTATTAAAATGATGTAAATGATTATTTATGCTAAACTAATGAACTCACCAACCTTTTGATTGACACTTGAAAGCATGTTTATTCTCAGGTATGAAAGAAGTCTTCCGCTGTGCAATTGCTCATTTTAAAGATATTAGTTGGAGTCATTCATGACATATTACAAAAGACTTTGCATTCGAGTCGTTGAATTCATCAAGATTATTATTAAGGCAATTGTAGTTAAATATATTATAAAATGGTATGCACGTCGTCAACTTTCGATGTAATGAAAGATTGTCTTGTCAAAACGAATGCAATGTTTGTAAAATGTATCATATAGAGGTCAAGTACCTCGCGATGTAATCAACTGTTGGGAATCATTTATAATCGATATAGACTTCGTCCGGATGGATTAGGACGGGTCCTTTCAGTTGGTATCAGAGCGGTGGTCTTAGTGAACCGGGTCTGCATTAGTGTGTCTAACTGATAAGTCATTAGGATGCATTAGTGAGTCTGAACTTTGACCGTGTCTGCATGTCAAAAGTTTTGCTTATCATTTCGTGTCGAAAATTTCCTGCTTATCATTCTTAGAAAATCACTTGCTTATCATCCTTAGTCTAGACACTTTTTATTGCATTAATTGCATGATTAGTGTATAGACAAAAATTTATATCTTAGCATATCTGCTAATTCATATCTTAGCGTACCTGTTATTGTTACCAATGCCTGACAGCTTCCGTAGATTCCTCCGTAACTTATGGGATTTTAGTATTATATATGCATATGTAAATTATGTACTGCAGTTTACTAATCTATATCCTATAATCTATTTCTTATCGAAAATCCTTCATCTGATCGTACAGGATGAATCCCTAAACCAGTTCGAGTCCCTCAGACTTCGATAGTTATTCCGATAGTTATTTCGACAGCTATTCTGATATGAATTTCCACTCGAACTCCGAAAGCAGTATAACAAGAATGAATCAACCAATTAGTCATCCTCAATACATCTGATGGGTTCGTAGTCGACTTAATCCATGGAGACGCGAAGAAGGCGATCCTTTCCATCAACCAAATTCACCTCTTGGTGAAGAACCTGAAGCACTTACCGGCGAACCTGTCCGAAACACCATTTTCACACTCATTTACAGGATACCACGCAATGATAATATAATATCAAAAATTTTAAAACTTTATTCATTCGCTCGTTCCTACCGACAACCATTCCGGAGTAATAAGTCAACGAGCTTCGCGCCCGAGTTGTAACCTTGGAAAATATGGTGCAAAACGTACCAGCTTCAGCAACATCACCGGCACCAATAGTACTATCAATAACAGCATCAGTACCATCAACAATCCATGCCTCAACATCTCATTCTGTACCTCGAGTATAATCATCGTTCTATGTATCGTTCTACATCAATTATCTTCATTCTTCATGGCGATTAAGTAATCTCTAAATGTTTTAGAGATTATGTATTCTAGTTCTAACGGTAAACCAAATGAGTTTAATATCATATTAACTCAATGAATCCATGATTACATCTGAAGAAAATATATATGTATATATGTTTTCATAAAGATTGTAATTAAAATTCTTTTGTACAAACTGTTAATGGTGAAAATATTTTAACGGGTAGGTAATACCCGAGGAATATTTAGATTTCACACTAATAAGTCACACTGTACATTCTGCAAATCTGATTCAACATTCATTTACTATTCTTCTTACATCCACAGATATACGTATCCGTTCGCAATAACCATTTTCATTCAATTTCATATTTGGATTTTTACCTATCAGAATCCAACAAGTGGCATAATGAAGAAAACATTTGACAAAATAAAATTTGTTAGAAATAGACAAATTAACTATGAGGAATTTTGTTAAGAATTCACGCTAACAAAATCTTAGCTAACTGTTCCTAGCTAACTGTTAATTCCGTATTACATTTATTTATCGCAATTTATTTATTGCAATTTAATTATCGCAATTTTATTTATCGTTATTTAATTTTTGTTATTTACTTTACGCATTTTAAATATCGGGACACGTATACAAGGTTTTGACATATCATATCGACGCATTTATATATATTATTTGGAATAACCATAGACACTCTATATGCAGTAATGAACGAGTTCTCTATACAGGGTTGAGGTTGATTCTATAATAATATATATAATTTGAATTGTGATCGAGTCTGAGACATGTACAAGGGTCTCGATACATATAAATTAATTCGAATATTATATAATAAACTATATATGAATTATTATTTGTACACTGCTAACTGAGGACTATCAAGTGAGGACTATCAACATTGGACAAATAAAAAAAATGAATTAAAATATTGAACATAACATATGAAACTAAACATATCTTCAAGTTTGCCACTTGATTTCTTCTTAAACGCCATTTATATCTTGACAATTCTAATCTGCATTCAAACCTTTCATGATTCTTGAAAACACCTCAATTGAAAGGATGAACCAACCACACTTCATCTATGGAAGAAAAGATAAACGCATATAGTTATGCACCTGAAAACTCCCGGACCCTAAGTAAAAGTTTAACAAGGG
Organism: Rutidosis leptorrhynchoides; assembly: GCF_046630445.1. Classification (NCBI taxonomy): domain Eukaryota; kingdom Viridiplantae; phylum Streptophyta; class Magnoliopsida; order Asterales; family Asteraceae; genus Rutidosis; species Rutidosis leptorrhynchoides. Next base: position 239,202,168 of record NC_092339.1, read on the forward strand.
TCTGTGTTAGCTCCTTTGGCATTGTTATTACCGAAAATAACATTGCAACTCTTTTTCAAATTAGCCAATTTTATCACAGCTTCAACAAATCAACTTCAACTTCCATTCGAATTAGCCTTATTATAACCTCGATATATAAGTTTGCCTGTCGTCATCGTTACCGAAGAACCGTTTATATTTCACCACATCAGCAGTAAAATTACCAGCAACTTCAATGAATTTGGACTTTCTGAAAAATCATTATATTCATTGAAACCCCATCTTGTATTCATCTATACCCTGTAACAATAATTGCCATATCAATTACCGAGAATCAGCAATCAGTATTTCGAATCTCGTAACATTTCTACATCAATAGTTATATGTATACATATGACAATTATCTCATAGAATTACGATCTTCAATTCTGAAATTTTGAAAAGGCACTCAGTTTACGAATCGATACTCTGAATGTAGAAAAAGCTGAATGAAGCAGCAGAAATTGTAGGCAGCCGTAAATGACCTTAGTCGTCGGAAGTTTGATGATAAAGAATAATATGTTGGAAAAGCTCAGAAACGTTGGAACTGGAAAACGGATAGAGTTAACCATGAAGGAGACCAAGGACAAATACAAGGACCATACCCTATATTCAAAGAATCCAGATAATTCTGGATCCATTAAAATCTTTAGAGAATATCTTGCCCCGAAGTCATGTTAAAATATTGGGGAAAATCTTTCTCCATCAACTATCGAACTTAGAAATTCCAAAATATCATCATCAATATCTTCGATATTTCTGAGGATATTTTCATAAATATTCTCGTCCGAAATTATATACCTCTTCGTGCTTCCTGTGTATCATTATATTGGAAACATTCAATAGAAAATTTAGTACCGAAAAGCAGATTATGCGAAACTATGAAGAAAGCCGTGGACAAATCACAAAGAATAAGTTTGACTTCAAAGAATCCAAATGATTCAATGTCTGCTAGAGTCTGTAGTGAATATCTTGCTCCTTACTCTAAACCCTTGCGGACAATAGTTTTTATCATCCTCTGATTTTAGATTTTCCGAGATATTATCGTATCTTTCATTATAAATATTCTCGATATTTCTGAATATATTTTCATAACTAATCTTATCTAAAATCATTACTCTATTCATGCTATCAGTGTTACATCATATAGAAACTGTTATTTTCTATATTCTGTAAACTTTCAAGTTTAAATTATGAATGATTTTGAAGTAGTGTTAGAAATTGATGCATGAGTTAGTATAATATAATGACACTTGATCAACGTAATTATATTACAGTAAGTCATGCTGAGTTTCTAATGGAACGTGATGATTCACAGATCATAACGTCATCATGTGCCATGTTACATAACTCTTTCATTCTGGTTAAATTCTGAACACATCAAGAAAGTATATTCTTGATAGTTCTATTCTCAGTGATTCTGGTAATTTGACAAATCAAGATCGTGCCATTATAATTTTCTTCCTGGAACATTAATCATGTTCATTCCGAATTTCATATCTACAAATTCTGGACCATATCTCGCTTGACTTATAGTCGGGAAGAGAAAATAAAAGCATGAAGCTTCAAAATATCAATGGGAGTATAAATCACAGTAAATTGGAGAGAGTATTAACTGTGGGTGTCAATGATTACAGAAAGACAGAAATAGAGACATCGAAATATAAGGAAAGATATAAAACCCAACAACAACCCAGAAGTTACAAACCGTGGATATTAATATGAATAGCAATATAAAGACACGGTATAATTAAGGATAGTATCACCCCAAGGTAATAGTAGAAGTAAACAGATTTTCTGGTGGAAGATTGAGAAGAAGGATGACAGAAATGATAATTAGGAAAATATCAAGGTTTAGAATTGGATTGAGCACTATCATAATCTTTTGAGTATGGAAATTAAGTATAGGAATGGTAGGAATAACGGGTTAAATTTATAATGGAAGTATCAGACAGAGTAATCGAGGCAGATCATCGCATTTAATTAAAGAGAACCTAATTTCCTTAAATCTCGAAGAATCAGATCTTATAGATTTCCAAGATTTTCTTTTGAATCCCTTGAATTCCGGAATTCAACCAAGACAACGTCAAAAGCTAAGATGCACCTTATTTTTCTAAATTCAACCATGACTAGTCAAAAGTTATGATGAAAATTGTCTTTTTCATTTCACTCTTTTGTGATAACTTCACGCGTACGCTTCACATAATCGAATCGTTTTGGCTATAGTACTCAATGATGACGAAACTCTATTTATCAAATCATATTCGTCATGAAAACATTTTTATTGTTAGCCATGACCACCTCACTCAAATTTCGGGACGAAATTTCTTTAACGGGTAGGTACTGTGATGACCCGGGAATTTTCGACCAAATTTAAACCTAATCTTTATATAATCCCGGCACGATAAGCAAAATCTGTAATATTGAGTCTCAAAAGTTTTGGAAACTATATTCATGAAATCAATAACCCTCGACTGTTCCCGACGATTCACGAACAATTATTTGTAAATAAATATGTATATATATTATATAAACATAAACATAAGAATATATAATATTATGATTTAATAAAGTATACTTTAATGAATTGGAATATAATAATTAGGATAATTAAGTTACTGTTAAAATAAAGATGTATATGTATATATATATACATGTAAATATATATAATTATATATACAAATGTTGTTATGAATCTATGTGATTCCTATTAAATAAATACCTAAATTATATAATACAATAACATTACATAAATAATAGATAGTATTGTATTTAATTACAAGTTATTTATAGTTGTTATTTTATTATTATTATTATTATTATTATTATTATTATTATTATTATTATTATTATTATTATTATTAATATTAATATATGTACTACTAGTATATCTAAATATAATTTCATGAAATTTGTTACACACGAATTGTTATGTTATTATTATTGTTATAATATCATTATCATTATAATTAGTAATTATAATTTTTATTATTATTATTATTAAATATTATTATTACCATCTTATCATTATCATTATTTTTAATTTTATCTTTATTATTAATATTAGTATTATTTGAGGTTACTAATTATTTTTATCATTAAGACTAGTATTATTTCCATTGTTACTATTAGCGTATCTAATATGTAATTTATTAATATTATTAATCAGTAAAATTAATTACAATATAGGAATATAAAAACTATTATATATCGCATGATCTATATTATATATCATATCAGTATCATTTTTTTTTCTTTTCCTTGATGTGTAACTTGTCAATTCCTGTCTACTATCACAAACAAAATCAGTTAGGGATCAACCTCAAGTTTTATTTTTTATTCATATATTCACTATCTGCTTTATTAGGTTTTGTTTGGTACCCTATGGTTCGAATAAACTGAGATACATTCACATTTACAATATACATATTACATATAGGGATTTAAGAGAAACTCTATTCTTTTTATTCTTATCATCTATCTCTGCTCGATCACCAAGATCACCATTATTGTAACCGAGACCATCAACGAACTTGATCACCACAAACCACCTCACTCTTCTGTTTTCTAGTTTAAACGCCATGAACCATCAACAAGCTACTATGTTGCTTCTTGTTCTCGTCACCTCACAATCTTCATTCCATCGTCACCCCCTTTTCTTTAAATTCCTAAACTATCCCGATACCAAAATAATCAACATGTTTAACCACCTTCTGTTTTTATTTTCCATTTGCAGCCCGAGACACAACACCACCGTTACACCATCAATTCTACTACAATCCATATATTTTTTTTTCACCCACTCGACAACCATACTCACTATTTTTCTGTTTTTAAAACCGCCACCCAACACACCAATTTCATCATTTAAAAGGTTTATGCTCGCTATTTTTTTCTTGTTTGAACTGCAGCACTAGATGCTAATTTATATTTACAATTGCAACAAAAAGCGAAGTAATAGTGACGATGATGACACGTTTGCTTTTCCATTTTTTTTTGGCCGAAAGATACCAACCAGTTTTCCACTTGTGGTTTAATAATGGCATAACATAGAGATAAAGATGAATGGATAATGACAGCCACTTCTTTTTGTTTTCCATCGACCGAAATTCACCAACCAACAAATTTAAAATGTTTCAATAGTCTAGTTTTGTGGGCTTCTCATTTGCTATATGGGGCTACCATATTTTTTTTCTCAGCTGGGCCAAAATAAACCCACAACACATTTTTGTTGTTGCTGTACGAGGATAAACATCATCATAGCCCACACATGCTGCTGCTCTCCTTCTTTCTCTGCTTCTATTCTTTTCACTCATGTTTCTGATCCAGTAACGAGTGGATGAAGACAATTATGATGTTTTGATGATGAAGGTAATGATGATTTGATTATAAGAATGATGATCATCTTATGATAAATCACGGTAATAATGAAGATGATTAGAAACGATGATTTAAGGTTATGATATGGTATTGATGAGGATCGTGAAAAGGAGGGAGACGAAGGGACATATACGTATAGAATATATAGATATAAGTATGATGTTGCCCAGGAAAAACAGGTTAGCTTGAATGGTTGAATGTGTTAGCAGGTTAGCAAGAAGACCAGGGTTCGATTCTAGGCTGGAATATTTTTTTCTCCTTTAACAATAAATATGGTTGGGCTACTAATTGGGCTCCAGTTAATATGTTGGGCTTATAGATCCATTAGATTAATAATCACTTGGGCCGTGACCTTGTTGGGCCGAAAGAATAGGATAAATACAATTGGGTTTCATATTAGATTATAAGGACAAAAATGGATGAGTGGTTTAGGGTAATGGGATTGAGCGAGAGGTTTCGGGTTCGAGCCACGTCCTGAGCGTTTTTTTTAGAAAAAGATCCTAAGGGTATACTCTTTTATTACTTTTATTATTATCATTATCATTATCATTATTATTATTATTATTATTATTATTATTATTATTATTATTATTATTATTATTATTATTATTATTATTATTATTTTTATTATTATTATTATTATTATTATTATTATTATTATTATTATTATTATTATTATTATTATTATTATTATTATTATTATTATTATTAACCTAAGTATCATTATTATTTTATAAGAATCTTATTATTATTATTATCAAGATCGAGATTACTACTAATATTATTATCATTACTACAACAAAAATTAGTCACATAAGAATATACTTAACTAAACTATATTAATATTTTTATTTATTTAAAGTACATAAAATAAATACATTTAATTAGTTATTAACGAAACATTTAAATTATTAAAATAACAAATATATCACTAATAATAAAATATAAATTTGTTTGATTACGATTATATGTTTTAATAGATATACAAATGATATAGGTTCGTGAATCTGAGGCCAACCCTATACTTGTTCAATGTGGTTCTATGTATTTTTACTACAAAATACATTAGGTGAGTTTCATTTGCTCCCTTTTACTCATTACATTTTTGGGCTGAGAATACATGCAATGTTTTAATAACTATTTTACAATATTTATATGCGTGAGTTTCATTTGCCTTTCTACCCTTTATATTTTTGGGCTGAGAATACATGCGCAACTTTTATAACTATTTTACGAAATAGACACAAGTAATCGAAATTACGTTCTATGGTTGAATTATTGAAATTGAATATGCCCCTTTTTATTAAGTCTGGTAATCTAAGAATTAGGGAACAGACACCCTAATTGACGCGAACTCTAAAGATAGATCTATCGGGCCCAACAAGCCCCATCCAAAGTACCAGATGCTTTAGTACTTCGAAATTATATCATGTCCGAAGGAGGATCCCGGAATGATGGGGATATTCTTATATACATATTGTGAATGTCGGTTACCAGGTGTTCAATCCATATGAATGATACTTTTGTCTCTATGTATGGGACGTATGTTTATAAGAAATGAAAATCTTGTGGTCTATTAAAATGATGTAAATGATTATTTACGCTAAACTAATGAACTCACCAACCTTTTAGTTGACACTTGAAAGCATGTTTATTCTCAGGTATGAAAGAAGTCTTCCGCTGTGCAATTGCTCATTTTAAAGATATTAGTTGGAGTCATTCATGACATATTACAAAAGACGTTGCATTCGAGTCGTTGAATTCATCAAGATTATTATTAAGGCAATTGTAGTTAAATATATTATAAAATGGTATGCACGTCGTCAACTTTCGATGTAATGAAAGATTGTCTTGTCAAAACGAATGCAATGTTTGTAAAATGTATCATATAGAGGTCAAGTACCTCGCGATGTAATCAACTGTTGGGAATCGTTTATAATCGATATGGACTTCGTCCGGATGGATTACGACGGGTCCTTTCACTTTCTATGTCGCGATTGCACTTTATATGTCCTCACTTCTTTATTGCGCAACAACTTGACCTTTTCATCGAGAATGGCTATCGGTTCTTCAACGTACTCTAGTTTGTTGTTTGGATCAAGTTCATCTAATGGCACCCAAGTCGAGTCATCCGCAAGACACTTACGGAGATGGGAAACATGATATGTGTTATGAATTCCCGCAATCTCTTCGGGTAACTCTAGTCTATAATTAACCTTACCAACACGAGCCAAAATTTTGAAAGGCCCAATAAACTGAGGAGCTAACTTTTCTCGTTTTTGAAATCGAATAACGCCCTTCCACGACGAAACCTTAAGCATCACCATGTCACCTTCTTGGAACTCAATCGGTCGCCTTCATTTATCGGCATAAGATTTTAACCTATCTTGCGCCGCCTTAAGTTGAGCCCGAATCGTCTCAATTTTGCTATTCGTCTCTAAAACTAAATCGGTACTCCCGATTTCCCTTTGTCCCACTTCACCCCAACAAATAGGAGTTCGAAAACTTCGCCCATAAAGCATCTCATACGGTGGCATTCCAATACTAGCATGATAACTATTGTTGTACGAGAATTCCACCAAAGGCAAGTGCGCATCCCAACTACTACTGAATTCAATAACACACGCCTGTAGCATATCCTCTAACATTTGATTCGTACGTTCAGTTTGACCGTCTGCTTGAGGATGATACGCCATGCTCATCTTCAATTGAGTACCCATATCTTCATGAAACTTATTCCAAAACCAAGACGTGAAACGAGTATCTCGATCCGAAATAATAGATATAGGAACCCCATGCCTTGATATCACTTCCTTGATAAACAGCTTAGACAAAGTCTCCGACGATATCGTCTTCCGTATAGGAAGAAACAATGCACTTTTCGTCAACCGATCAACTATCATCCAAATCGTATCAAATTGGGTTCTCGCCGTCTTTGGTAACTTTGTAATGAAATCCATGGTAATGTGCTCCCATTTCCACTTCGGGATTTCTAACAGTTGTAACATACCATACGACTTTTGGTGTTCGGCCTTAACTTGCAAACACGTTACGCATTGTTCAACATACTTAACAACATCACGTTTCATGCCCGGCCACCAATACTCTTTCTTCAAATCAAGGTACATCTTCGTCGCACCCGGATGAATGGAATATTTTGACTTATGTGCTTCATCAAGTAGCACTTGTCGGTAATCGTCCATCTTAGGCACCCACACTCATCCTTGAAAGGACAACAAACCTTGCGAGCCTAAGGTAATAGACTCCGTTTGCCCCATGATTCGTACTTCATGTTTGTTGTTAACGAAAGCTTCAATTTGGATCTCACCAAGCTTTACAAGAAAATTGTTAGTAATAGTCATGCGTAACGATCATACTCGTATCGTTGGATGTTGACTCTTTCGACTCTACGCATCCACGACCACATTCGCCTTACCCGGATGGTAAAGTATCTCACAATCATAATCCTTTACCACATCCATCCATCTATGTTGACGAAAGTTCAAATCTCGTTGATCAAAAAGATGTTTCAAACTCTTTTGATCCGAATAAATCGTACATTTGACACCATACAAGTAGTGGCACCAAATTTTCAACGCATGCACCACCACCGCCAATTCAAGATCATGAGTCGGGTATCTCTTTTCGTGTTCCTTTAATTGTCGAGAGGCATAAGCGATAACTTTTCCCCGTTGCATTGAACACACCCGAGCCCATTTATGAGGCATTACAATAAACCGTCATATCTTCTATACCTTCCGGTAACACCAAAACCGGAGCTTGACACAACTTCTGTTTCAACAATTGGAAAGCAATTTCTTGTTCGTTTTCCCAATTAAATCTCACATTCTTCCTTGTCAACTTTGTCAAAGGGGAAGCAATTTTGAAAAAGTCTTGGATAAACCGACGATAATAATCGACCAATCCGAGAAAACTTCGAATTTCCGTAGGTGTAGTCGGTTGTCCCCAACTTGTCACCGTCTCTATCTTCCTCGGATCTACTTGAATACCTTCTTTGTTCACAATATGGCCAAGGAATTGCACTTCCCTTAACCAAAATTCACATTTTGAAAATTTAGCATACAACTTCTCCTTCCGCAGCGTCTTCAACACTTCATGCAAATGGTGTTCATGTTCCTTCATACCCTTAGAATAGACAAGTATGTCGTTAATGAACACAATTACCGACTTATCTAACATAGGTTGGCACACTCGATTCATAAGATCCATGAATGCCGTCAGTGCATTTGTAAGACCAAAATGCATTACTACAAATTCAAAATGCCCGTAACGAGTTCAAAAAGCCGTTTTCTCAATATCTTCCTCACGGACCCGCATTTGGTGATAGCCGAACCGTAAGTCAACTTTAGAAAAATACATCGCACCTTGAAGTTGGTCAAACAAATCGTCAATCCGAGGCAATGGATAACGATTCTCGATCGTCACTTTGTTCAACTCCTAATAATCGATGCATATCTGCATACTACCATCTTTCTTCTTTACGAATAAAACCGGAGCGCCCCATGGCGAAGCACTCGGTCGGATAAAACCCTTCTCAAGCAACTCTTGGGTTTGATTCAGTAACTCTTGCATTTCCATTGGTGCTAAACGATAAGGAGTTTTAGTAATGGGAGTAGCCCCCCGAACCAACTCAATGCGAAATTCAACTTGTCTTTCTGCCAGAATACCCGGTAACTCATCCGAAAAAACGTCTTCGAATTCATTAACCACTAAAATTTCACGAATGGATGGTGGCTCTTCACGAGTATCAACCACATGGGCAAGAAAAACCATGCCCCCACTATTGAGGAAATGACGCACCCGTGCATAAGTGCATAATGGTACGAGTCTCCTTCGCTTATCGCCATAAATAATTAACTCTCCCCCACATGGGGTCTTTACACGAATAAACTTTTCATGGCATGCGATATTGGCTCTATAACGATCGAGCCAATCCATGCCAACAACAATATCAAACTTACCCAAAGTCATCGAAATGAGATCGATTTTAAACGTTTTGGTACCAAACACAACATTACAATCTTTACAAACATTAACCCCTAGCACCGTCTTACCATCCGCTATTTCGACTTCTACCGGATGACTTAACTTGGCTAGCGGTTTATTAAGCTTAGGCACAAACTTTGGAGACACAAATGATAAATTAGCACCGCTATCAAAATGTATCTTTGCCGGATTGGAGTTAACCATGAAAGTACCTGAGACAACTTCGTTGGATTGTTTGGCTTCATCATTGGTCATCAAATAATTTTGTCCCCTTGCCGTACCTGCCTCTTTCTCCAACTTCTTAACTTGATCACCCCGCAACTCGGGGCATTCCGTCCTTCGGTGCCCTTCCTTTTGAAAATTATAACAAGTGAGCTTTGGTGTTGAAGATGAGTTTGTACAATCACGAGCTATGTGTCCTTGTCGTCCACAATTATAACATTTGGGTCCATAACCCTCGGATTCACCCTACTTCATGTAGTGACCCGAACTTTTCCATGTTTATATATATTAATTGAGATTGATATTTACATGATTAAATGTTTCCAACATGTTAAGCAATCAAACTTGTTAAGACTTGATTAATTGAAATATGTTTCATATAGATAATTGACCACCCAAGTTGACCGGTGATTCACGAACGTTAAAACTTGTAAAAACTATATGATGACATATATATGGATATATATATAGTTAACATGATACTATGATAAGTAAACATATCACTAAGTATATTAACAATGAACTACATATGTAAAAACAAGACTACTAACTTAATAATTTTTAAACGAGACATATATGTAACGATTATCGTTGTAAAGACATTTAATGTATATATATCATATTAAGAGATATTCATACATGATAATATCATGATAATATAATAATTTAAAATCTTATTTGATATAATAAACAATGGGTTAACAACATTAATTGAGATCGTTAACTTAAAGGTTTCAAAACAACACTTACATGTAACGACTAACGATGACTTAACGACTCAGTTAAAATGTATATACATGTAGTGTTTTAATATGTATTTATACAATTTTAAAAGACTTTAATACACTTATCAAAATACTTCTACTTAACAAAAATGCTTACAATTACATCCTCGTTCAGTTTCATCAACAATTCTACTCGTATGCACCCGTATTCGTACTCGTACAATACACAGCTTTTAGATGTATGTACTATTGGTATATACACTCCAATGATCAGCTCTTAGCAGCCCATGTGAGTCACCTAACACATGTGGGAACCATCATTTGGCAACTAGCATGAAATATCTCATAAAATTACAAAAATATGAGTAATCATTCATGACTTATTTACATGAAAACAAAATTACATATCCTTTATATCTAATCCATACACCAACGACCAAAAACACCTACAAACACTTTCATTCTTCAATTTTCTTCATCTAATTGATCTCTCTCAAGTTCTATCTTCAAGTTCTAAGTGTTCTTCATAAATTCCAAAAGTTCTAGTTTCATAAAATCAAGAATACTTTCAAGTTTGCTAGCTCACTTCCAATCTTGTAAGGTGATCATCCAACCTCAATAAATCTTTGTTTCTTACAGTAGGTTATCATTCTAATACAAGGTAATAATCATATTCAAACTTTGGTTCAATTTCTATAACTATAACAATCTTATTTCAAGTGATGATCTTACTTGAACTTGTTTTCGTGTCATGATTCTGCTTCAAGAACTTCGAGCCATCCAAGGATCCGTTGAAGCTAAATCCATTTTTTCTTTTCCAGTAGGTTTATCCAAGGAACTTAAGGTAGTAATGATGTTCATAACATCATTCGTTTCATACATATAAAGCTATCTTATTCGAAGGTTTAAACTTGTAATCACTAGAACATAGTTTAGTTAATTCTAAACTTGTTCGCAAAAAAAAGTTAATCCTTATAACTTGACTTTTAAAATCAACTAAACACATGTTCTATATCTATATGATATGCTAACTTAATGATTTAAAACCTGGAAACACGAAAAACACCGTAAAACCGGATTTACGCCGTCGTAGTAACACCGCGGGCTGTTTTGGGTTAGTTAATTAAAAACTATGATAAACTTTGATTTAAAAGTTGTTATTCTGAGAAAATGATTTTAATTATGAACATGAAACTATATACAAAAATTATGGTTAAACTCAAAGTGGAAGTATGTTTTCTAAAATGGTCATCTGGACGTCGTTCTTTCGACTGAAATGACTACCTTTACAAAAATGACTTGTAACTTATTTTTCCGACTATAAATCTATACTTTTTCTGTTTAGATTCATAAAATAGAGTTCAATATGAAACCATAGCAATTTGATTCACTCAAAACGGATTTAAAATGAAGAAGTTATGGGTAAAACAAGATTGGATAATTTTTCTCATTTTAGCTACGTGAAAATTGGTAACAAATCTATTCCAACCATAACTTAATCAACTTGTATTGTATATTATGTAATCTTGAGATACCATAGACACGTATACAATGTTTCGACCTATCATGTCGACACATCTATATATATTTCGGAACAACCATAGACACTCTATATGTGAATGTTGGAGTTAGCTATACAGGGTTGAGGTTGATTCCAAAATATATATAGTTTGAGTTGTGATCAATACTGAGATACGTATACACTGGGTCGTGGATTGATTTAAGATAATATTTATCGATTTATTTCTGTACATCTAACTGTGGACAACTAGTTGTAGGTTACTAACGAGGACAGCTGACTTAATAAACTTAAAACATCAAAATATATTAAAAGTGTTGTAAATATATTTTGAACATACTTTGATATATATGTATATATTGTTATAGGTTCGAGAATCAACCAGTGGCTAAGTCTTACTTCCCGACGAAGTAAAAATCTGTGAAAGTGAGTTATAGTCCCACTTTTAAAATCTAATATTTTTGGGATGAGAATACATGCAGGTTTTATAAATGATTTACAAAATAGACACCAGTACGTGAAATTACATTCTATGGTTGAATTATCGAAATCGAATATGCCCCTTTTTATTAAGTCTGGTAATCTAAGAATTAGGGAACAGACACCCTAATTGACGCGAATCCTAAAGATAGATCAATTGGGCCTAACAAACCCCATCCAAAGTACCGGATGCTTTAGTACTTCGAAATTTATATCATATCCGAAGGGTGTCCCGGAATGATGGGGATATTCTTATATATGTATCTTGTTAATGTCGGTTACCAGGTGTTCACCATAAGAATGATTTTTATCTCTATGTATGGGATGTGTATTGAAATATGAAATCTTGTGGTCTATTATTATGATTTGATATATATAGGTTAAACCTATAACTCACCAACATTTTTGTTGACGTTTTAAGCATGTTTATTCTCAGGTGATTATTAAGAGCTTCCGCTGTCGCATACTTAAATAAGGACGAGATTTGGAGTCCATGCTTGTATGATATTGTGTAAAAACTGCATTCAAGAAAATTATTTTGTTGTAACATATTTGATTGTAAACCATTATGTAATGGTCGTGTGTAAACAGGATATTTTAGATTATCATTATTTGATAATCTACGTAAAGCTTTTTTTTAAAACCTTTATCTATGAAATAAAGGTTATGGTTTGTTTTAAAAATGAATGCAGTCTTTGAAAAACGTCTCATATAGAGGTCAAAACCTCGCAACGAAATCAATTAATATTGAACGTTTTTAATCAATAAGAACGGGACATTTCAGTTGTTATCCAAGCGTTGGTCTTAGAGAACCAGAATTTTGCATTAGTGTGTCTTATCTAGTTTGTTAGGATGCATTAGTGAGTCTGGACTTCGACCGTGTTTACTTGAAAAATGATTGCTTAACAAATTTTGTTGGAAACTATATATTTTTAACATGTGAATATTATGTGATATATTAATCTCTTAACGCGTTTGATATTATGTGATAGATGTCTACCTCTAGAACAAGTCCCATTGACTCACCTAATAATAATGAAGAGTAAAATGTAAATTGGAATGATTCGTGGACTGATTCACAAGTTCCCGAAGAGGAACCGGAAGAAGAGTCGGAACCGAAAGAAGAGTCGGAACCGGAAGAAGAATCGGAACCGGAAGAAGAATCGGAACCGGATGAAGAAATAGAACCGGTGGGGGAAATAATAAAACGGTTAAGTAAAAGAAAATCCTCAACCAACCGACCAAGGTTAATTATGGTCAATGGTGTTTCCGCCAAGGAAGCAAAATATTGGGAGGATTACCAATTCTCCGATGAATCGGATTCCGACGAGAATTCCGATGATGTTATAGAAATTACCCCAACTGAATTTAAAAAGGCAAAAGAAAATAATAAGGGAAAGGGCATAAAAATAGAGAAATCTAATTCCAACCCCGATGAACTTTATATGTATCGTCAACCCCCGAAGTCCTTAAGTTGTAACAATGACCCGGGAACCTCTAAACCACCGGGTTTTTCTAAACCAATGTGGAAAACGACGGCTCGTATTAGGGGAACATCATATATCCCTAGAAACTTGGCAAAACGAACCAAAACCGAAGAAGAAGAAGCAAGCGAGTCGGAATAAGATAGTTGTATTCGTGTGGTGTAATATATGTAATATAGCGTGCTTATGCTTTATGATATATGTAAAAATTGCTTGTATTAATAAGTTTTTTTTTATGAATCTAACTCTTGTCTATTTTACAGTATAAAAACACAAAATGGATAGACAACCCAATATTTTAAGAGACCTACCCGGAGACATGATTGATGAAATCTTGTCTAGAGTCGGTCAGAATTCTTCGGCACAACTATTTAAGGCGAGATCAGTTTGTAAGACATTCGAAGAACGTTCCAAGAATGCCTTGGTTTATAAAAGGCTTTCGTTCGAAAGATGGGGGATATCACATTGGGAAATCCATAAGTTACGATGTGTTTACTTTGACGCATATATTGCGGGGAACCCAAATGCTATTTTACGCAATGGGTTAAGAAATTATTTTGACTCAATATATCCGAATATTGGACTTCGTGATTTAGAAAAAGCGACTAACATGCAACATAAAGAAGCATGTTATGCTTACGGATTAGTAATGTTCGCTTCTCACCAAAGTGAGAACAAGAACATCGGGCTACAACTATTAAACAAAACGTTCCCACAAGTGACGGAGTCGGTAATTGGGGTAAGAAATGAGGTTTTTAGATTATTACGGGACTGTTGGACATTACGTAACCCTCGTCCCTTTGACGACGTTACAACACGATGTCTTATCAACGGCCATAACGGTTATGTTCCACAAGACCAAGGATGGGAAGTAATCCTAGTAAAACCAGAATGCATGACTTGTTTCTGGACGTATGAATTACGTGTCTTTATTGCCTTTGCTGAACGACTTGTGTACTAGCTAGAATTATCTTTACAACCATCTTGTATCAAATTTATTGTGTGCTATATTTCATGCTATATGTAAAATAAGCGGTATTGTAAGTTTGTAAAATATTGTGTAAAAGTTTGAACGCGAAATATTATTATAATCAGTTTTTCATATAGAATTGTAGTAGTTGAATTGTATATTAGCTACTAAGTATGAACTTAACGGGTAGGTACTACCAGAATTTAAACTTATAAAACGCTAATATGAAGAAAAAGCTTTTATAAATGAGTTCATATTATGCTACGAAATACTATTAACTACTCTTAATATTCTGTATGATTAACTTGTTCCATTTGACTATTTTGAAGGAAATGGCACCGACTACTCGACACACCGTGAATATGAATGAAGAGGAATTCCGTACTTTTCTAGCTTCAAACATAGCCGCAGTACAGGCTGCGCTATATACCAACAATAACCTTGGATCTAGCAGTACAGGAAATCGTGTAGGATGCACCTACAAAGAATTCACTGCCTGCAAACCTTTGGAATTTGATGGAACCGAAGGACCGATCGGATTGAAATGGTGGACCGAGAAGGTCGAATCGGTGTTTGCCATAAGTAAGTGTACTGAAGAGGACAAAGTGAAGTACGCTACGCATACCTTCACAGGTTCTGCGTTAACATGGTGGAATACCTATCTAGAGCAAGTGGGACAAGACGATGCGTACGCACTACCGTGGTCAGCATTCAAGCACTTGATGAACGAGAAGTACCGTCCCAGAACCGAGTTCAATAAGCTCAAGACAGAACTTAGAGGGTTACGAACCCAAGGATTTGATATTACCACGTACGAAAGACGATTCACAGAATTGTGCCTATTGTGTCCGGGAGCATTCGAAGATGAGGAAGAGAAGATCGACGCATTTGTGAAAGGATTACCGGAAAGAATCCAAGAAGATATAAGTTCACACGAGCCCGCCTCCATACAACAAGCATGTAGAATGGCTCACAAACTAGTGAACCAGATTGAAGAAAGAATTAAAGAACAGACTGCTGAAGAGGCCAATGTGAAGCAAGTCAAAAGAAAGTGGGAGGAAAATGGTGATAAGAATCACCAATACAACAACAACAGCAATTACAACAATAATCGCAACAATTATCCCAACAATCGCAACATCAATCGCAACTACAACAAACGGCCCAACAACAACAACAACAACAACAGCAACTACAACAATCATCCCAACAACAATAATAACCGCAACAACAACAACAATCAGAAGCAGCTATGCCAAAGGTGTGAAAAGTATCACTCGGGGTTCTGCACCAAATTTTGCAACAAGTGTAAAAGAAATGGTCATAGCGCGGCGAAGTGTGAGGTCTACGGACCAGGGGTTAATAGAACGAAAGGAACAAATGGTGTCGGAACGAGTAATGGCGGAGCAAGTAGTGTCGGAGCAAGTTATGCCAATGTAGTTTGTTATAGATGTGGAAAACCAGGCCACATTATTAGAAATTGCCCGAACCAGGAGAACACGAATGGACAAGGCCGCGGAAGAGTTTTCAATATTAATGCGGCAGAGGCACAGGAAGACCCGGAGCTTGTTACGGGTACGTTTCTTATTGACAATAAATCTGCTTACGTTTTATTTGATTCGGGTGCGGATAGAAGCTATATGAGTAGAGATTTTTGTGCTAAATTAAGTTGTCCATTGACGCCTTTGGATAGTAAATTTTTACTCGAATTAGCAAATGGTAAATTAATTTCAGCAGATAATATATGTCGGAATCGAGAAATTAAACTGGTTAACGAAACATTTAAGATTGATTTGATACCAGTAGAGTTAGGGAGTTTTGATGTGATAATCGGTATGGACTGGTTGAAAGAAGTGAAAGCAGAGATCGTTTGTTACAAAAATACAATTCGCATTATACGAGAAAAAGGAAAACCCTTAATGGTGTACGGAGAAAAGGGCAACACCAAGCTACATCTTATTAGTAATTTGAAGGCACAAAAACTAATAAGAAAAGGTTGCTATGCTGTTCTAGCACACGTCGAGAAAGTACAAACTGACGAAAAGAGCATCAATGATGTTCCCATTGCAAAATAATTTCCCGATGTATTTCCAAAAGAATTACCGGGATTACCCCCACATCGATCTGTTGAATTTCAAATAGATCTTGTACCAGGAGCTGCACCAATAGCTCGTGCTCCTTACAGACTCGCACCCAGTGAGATGAAAGAACTGCAAAGCCAATTACAAGAACTTTTAGAGCGTGGTTTCATTCGACCAAGCACATCACCGTGGGGAGCTCCTGTTTTGTTTGTCAAGAAGAAAGATGGTACATTCAGGTTGTGTATCGACTACCGAGAGTTGAACAAACTTACCATCAAGAACCGCGACCCACTACCGAGAATCGACGACTTATTTGATCAACTACAAGGCTCGTCTGTTTATTCAAAGATTGACTTACGTTCCGGGTATCATCAAATGCGGGTGAAAGAAGATGATATTCCAAAGACTGCTTTCAGAACACGTTACGGTCATTACGAGTTTATGGTCATGCCATTTGGTTTAACTAATGCACCAGCTGTGTTCATGGACCTTATGAACTGAGTGTGTGGACCATACCTTGACAAGTTTGTCATTGTTTTCATTGATGACATACTTATTTACTCAAAGAATGACCAAGAACACGGTGAACATTTGAGAAAGGTGTTAGAAGTATTGAGGAAGGAAGAATTGTACGTTAAGTTTTCAAAGTGTGCATTTTGGTTGGAAGAAGTTCAATTCCTCGGTCACATAGTGAAAAAAGAAGGTATTAAGGTGGATCCGGCAAAGATAGAAACTGTTGAAAAGTGGGAAACCCCGAAAACTCCGAAACACATACGCCAGTTTTTAGGACTAGCCGGTTACTACAGAAGGTTCATCCAAGACTTTTCCAGAATAGCAAAACCCTTGACTGCATTAACGCATAAAGGGAAGAAATTTGAATGGAATGATGAACAAGAGAAAGCGTTTCAGTTATTGAAGAAAAAGCTAACTACGGCACCTATATTGTCATTGCCTGAAGGGAATGATGATTTTGTGATGTATTGTGACGCATCAAAGCAAGGTCTCGGTTGTGTATTAATGCAACGAATGAAGGTGATTGCTTATGCGTCTAGACAATTGAAGATTCACGAACAAAATTATACGACCCATGATTTGGAATTAGGCGCGGTTGTTTTTGCATTAAAGACTTGGAGGCACTACTTATATGGGGTCAAAAGTATTATATATACCGACCACAAAAGTCTTCAACACATATTTAATCAGAAACAACTGAATATGAGGCAGCGTAGGTGGATTGAATTGTTGAATGATTACGACTTTGAGATTCGTTACCACCCGAGGAAGGCAAATGTGGTAGCCGATGCCTTGAGCAGGAAGGACAGAGAACCCATTCGAGTAAAATCTATGAATATAATGATTCATAATAACCTTACTACTCAAATAAAGTAGGCGCAACAAGGAGTTTTAAAAGAGGGAAATTTAAAGGATGAAATACCCAAAGGATCGGAGAAGCATCTTAATATTCGAGAAGACGGAACCCGGTATAGGGCTGAAAGAATTTGGGTACCAAAATTTGGAGATATGAGAGAAATGGTACTTAGAGAAGCTCATAAAACTAGATACTCAATACATCCTGGAACGGGGAAGATATACAAGGATCTTAAGAAACATTTTTGGTGGCCAGGTATGAAAGCCGATATTGCTAAATATGTAGGAGAATGTTTGACGTGTTCTAAGGTCAAAGCTGAACATCAGAAACCATCAGGTCTACTACAACAACCTGAAATCCCGGAATGGAAATGGGAAAACATTACCATGGATTTCATCACTAAATTGCCAAGGACTGCAAGTGGTTTTGATACTATTTGGGTAATAGTTGATCGTCTCACCAAATCAGCACACTTCCTGCCAATAAGAGAAGATGACAAGATGGAGAAGTTAGCACGACTGTATTTGAAGGAAGTTGTCTCCAGACATGGAATACCAATCTCTATTATCTCTGATAGGGATGGCAGATTTATTTCAAGATTCTGGCAGACATTACAGCAAGCATTAGGAACTCGTCTAGACATGAGTACTGCCTATCATCCACAAACTGATGGGCAGAGCGAAAGGACGATACAAACGCTTGAAGACATGCTATGAGCATGTGTTATTGATTTCGGAAACAGTTGGGATCGACATCTACCGTTAGCAGAATTTTCCTACAACAACAGCTACCATTCAAGCATTGAGATGGCACCGTTTGAAGCACTTTATGGTAGAAAGTGCAGGTCTCCGATTTGTTGGAGTGAAGTGGGGGATAGACAGATTACAGGTCCGGAGATTATACAAGAAACTACCGAGAAGATCATCCAAATTCAACAACGGTTGAAAACCGCCCAAAGTCGACAAAAGAGCTACGCTGACATTAAAAGAAAAGATATAGAATTTGAAATTGGAGAGATGGTCATGCTTAAAGTTGCACCTTGGAAAGGCGTTGTTCGATTTGGTAAACGAGGGAAATTAAATCCAAGGTATATTGGACCATTCAAGATTATTGATCGTGTCGGACCTGTAGCTTACCGACTTGAGTTACCTCAACAACTCGCGGCTGTACATAACACTTTCCACGTCTCGAATTTGAAGAAATATTTTGCTAAAGAAGATCTCACTATTCCGTTAGATGAGATCCAAATCAACGAAAAACTTCAATTCATCGAAGAACCCGTCGAAATAATGGATCGTGAGGTTAAAAGACTTAAGCAAAACAAGATACCAATTGTTAAGGTTCGATGGAATGCTCGTAGAGGACCCGAGTTCACCTGGGAGCGTGAAGATCAGATGAAGAAGAAATACCCGCATCTATTTCCAGAAGATTCGTCAACACCTTCAACAGCTTAAAATTTCGGGACGAAATTTATTTAACGGGTAGGTACTGTAGTGACCCGAACTTTTCCATGTTTATTATATATTAATTGAGATTTATATTTACATGATTAAATGTTTCCAACATGTTAAGCAATCAAACTTGTTAAGACTTGATTAATTGAAATATGTTTCATATAGACAATTGACCACCCAAGTTGACCGGTGATTCACGAACGTTAAAACTTGTAAAAACTATATGATGACATATATATGGATATATATATAGTTAACATGATACTATGATAAGTAAACATATCACTAAGTATATTAACAATGAACTACATATGTAAAAACAAGACTACTAACTTAATAATTTTTAAACGAGACATATATGTAACGATTATCGTTGTAAAGACATTTAATGTATATATATCATATTAAGAGATATTCATACATGATAATATCATGATAATATAATAATTTAAAATCTTATTTGATATAATAAACAATGGGTTAATAACATTAATTGAGATCGTTAACTTAAAGGTTTCAAAACAACACTTACATGTAACGACTAACGATGACTTAACGACTCAGTTAAAATGTATATACATGTAGTGTTTTAATATATATTTATACACTTTTGAAAGACTTCAATACACTTATCAAAATACTTCTACTTAACAAAAATGCTTACAATTACATCCTCGTTCAGTTTCATCAACAATTCTACTCGTATGCACCCGTATTCGTACTCGTACAATACACAGCTTTTAGATGTATGTACTATTGGTATATACACTCCAATGATCAGCTCTTAGCAGACCATGTGAGTCACCTAACACATGTGGGAACCATCATTTTGCAACTAGCATGAAATATCTCATAAAATTACAAAAATATGAGTAATCATTCATGACTTATTTACATGAAAACAAAATTACATATCCTTTATATCTAATCCATACACCAACGACCAAAAACACCTACAAACACTTTCATTCTTAAATTTTCTTCATCTATTTGATCTCTCTCAAGTTCTATCTTCAAGTTCTAAGTGTTCTTCATAAATTCCAAAAGTTCTAGTTTCATAAAATCAAGAATACTTTCAAGTTTGCTAGCTCACTTCCAATCTTGTAAGGTGATCATCCAACCTCAAGAAATCTTTGTTTCTTACAGTAGGTTATCATTCTAATACAAGGTAATAATCATATTCAAACTTTGATTCAATTTCTATAACTATAACAATCTTATTTCAAGTGATGATCTTACTTGAACTTGTTTTCGTGTCATGATTCTGCTTCAAGAACTTCGAGCCATCCAAGGATCCGTTGAAGCTAAATCCATTTTTATCTTTTCCAGTAGGTTTATCCAAAGAACTTAAGGTAGTAATGATGTTCATAACATCATTCGATTCATACATATAAAGCTATCTTATTCGAAGGTTTAAACTTGTAATCACTAGAACATAGTTTGGTTAATTCTAAACTTGTTCGCAAACAAAAGTTAATCCTTCTAACTTGACTTTTAAAATCAACTAAACACATGTTCTATATCTATATGATATGCTAACTTAATGATTTAAAACCTGGAAACACGGAAAACACCGTAAAACCGGATTTACGCCGTCGTAGTAACACCGCGGGCTGTTTTGGGTTAGTTAATTAAAAACTATGATAAACTTTGATTTAAAAGTTGTTATTCTGAGAAAATGATTTTAATTATGAACATGAAACTATATCCAAAAATTATGGTTAAACTCAAAGTGGAAGTATGTTTTCTAAAATGGTCATCTGGACGTCGTTCTTTCGACTGAAATGACTACCTTTACAAAAATGACTTGTAACTTATTTTTCCGACTATAAATCTATACTTTTTCTGTTTAGATTCATAAAATAGAGTTCAATATGAAACCATAGCAATTTGATTCACTCAAAACGGATTTAAAATGAAGAAGTTATGGGTAAAACAAGATTGGATAATTTTTCTCATTTTAGCTACGTGAAAATTGGTAACAAATCTATTCCAACCATAACTTAATCAACTTGTATTGTATATTATGTAATCTTGAGATACCATAGACACGTATACAATATTTCGACCTATCATGTCGACACATCTATATATATTTCGGAACAACCATAGACACTCTATATGTGAATGTTGGAGTTAGCTATAAAGGGTTAAGGTTGATTCCAAAATATATATAGTTTGAGTTGTGATCAATACTGAGATACGTATACACTGGGTCGTGGATTGATTTAAGATAATATTTATCGATTTATTTCTGTACATCTAACTGTGGACAACTAGTTGTAGGTTACTAACGAGGACAGCTGACTTAATAAACTTAAAACATCAAAATATATTAAAAGTGTTGTAAATATATTTTGAACATACTTTGATATATATGTATATATTGTTATAGGTTCGAGAATCAACCAGTGGCTAAGTCTTACTTCCCGACGAAGTAAAAATCTGTGAAAGTCAGTTATAGTCCCACTTTTAAAATCTAATATTTTTGGGATGAGAATACATGCAGGTTTTATAAATGATTTACAAAATAGACACAAGTAAGTGAAATTACATTCTATGGTTGAATTATCGAAATCGTATATGCCCCTTTTTATTAAGTCTGGTAATCTAAGAATTAGGGAACAGACACCCTAATTGACGTGAATCCTAAAGATAGATCTATTGGGCCTAACAAACCCCATCCAAAGTACCGGATGCTTTAGTACTTCGAAATTTATATCATATCCGAAGGGTGTCCCGGAATGATGGGGATATTCTTATATATGCATCTTGTTAATGTCGGTTACCAGGTGTTCACCATAAGAATGATTTTTATCTCTATGTATGGGATGTGTATTGAAATATGAAATCTTGTGGTCTATTATTATGATTTGATATATATAGGTTAAACCTATAACTCACCAACATTTTTGTTGACGTTTTAAGCATGTTTATTCTCAGGTGATTATTAAGAGCTTCCGCTGTCGCATACTTAAATAAGGACGAGATTTGGAGTCCATGCTTGTATGATATTGTGTAAAAACTGCATTCAAGAAACTTATTTTGTTGTAACATATTTGTATTGTAAACCATTATGTAATGGTCGTGTGTAAACAGGATATTTTAGATTATCATTATTTGATAATCTACGTAAAGCTTTTTTTTAAAACCTTTATCTATGAAATAAAGGTTATGGTTTGTTTTAAAAATGAATGCAGTCTTTGAAAAACGTCTCATATAGAGGTCAAAACCTCGCAACGAAATCAATTAATATGGAACGTTTTTAATCAATAAGAACGGGACATTTCACTTCACACTACCGACACTCTCACTCACACCCCTTACTTTTCTTGTTGGAATGACTAGTAGCTTCAAACTTTCTTTTGCTAAAAGTAAAGTCACTCTTTTTCGAAACGAGTGACTCAAAACCCTTAGCTATATCGAACAATTCATAAAAAGTTTTCACCGAGTTCCTACTAATCTTCTCTTGGTAGTTGTCGTTCAACGTTCGATAGAAGTCTTCCTTCAACATATGATCATTCCCGACATACTCCGGGCAAAATTGGGTCTTTGATAAGAAAGTGGACTTGAGAATGTTCAAATCCATCGACCCTTACCTTAAAGCATGCAACTCGTCCTTAAGCCTAGAGAGATCGGCCGAAGTTCGGTTCTCCTTAAAAAATTCCACCTTGAACTCGTCCCACGTGAAATCCATACATTATTCCTCACCATAGAGTTGGATTTTCGCGTCGCACCACAACTTGGCATCACCCCTTAACATACTACCCCTGTACCTTGTCTTCTTATCGAGAGGTCATTCACTAGTACGTATGGTCCCCTCCATATCGGAGATCCAACGGTTGCTCTTTAGTGGGTCTCACCATCAAAGGTTGGAGGTTGAGCATCCTTGAAATTCTTATAGTGGAAGTCTCGCCTCCCCACATTATCACCGTGAATAATAGCATTAATTTGTTCCTTGATTAGATCGGTCACTTGCTCGTCAACTAACTCTAGAAACATCTTCTTAACGTCCGCTAGATAGGACGCATGATGCCTTTGCAAAATGGCCTCAACCTTGGACGTAAACTCGGAATCTTCGCTCGTACCTCCGTTATCGGTATCATGTCCGTTTCTCATCTTTATTCTATAAAACGGAATAGGTTAAACAATGAAACGAAATGGAAATGACATATAACATACCACACCACTCCATCTTGCTCAACACTCGTCGTACATCGCTTGTTTGACACGATTTGCACCGGTAACAATGGTAGCTAGTCATTATCACGCGAGCACGTCGCATTAACTCACTAGTACAATGCCTATCTCGCTTGTTGATTGCAAACACAATACAAAATAATTAACACAAGGTTAGTTCACCTAAGCCTAGGTACTAACCAAACTCGGTCCGACCTGTCTCCTACAAGTCCCGCATAAATTGCATACACAATAAAGTCTAAGTCTAGGCACCTATCTCAAGTCGCCTAAATCCCTTAGACCATGCTCTGATACCACTTGAAACCACCCAACCCGTCTTTAAACCTGAAAGTTTTTTTTATAATAGTAAACCATTATCACGCCACTTAAATTGTTACATGATGTCAACCGATTCACATAAAACATTCAAGTGTTCAACAAGTTTAAAGTTTACATAATAGGCACGAAGGCCTTTAATCAAATGTGTTACAAGTTCGACCTTAAAATGATAGTTTTAAACAAAACGACACACGAGCATGGTTTGGGGCTAAACTACCTAAAAAAATAGGCCGTCTTCCAAAAGCTATGCCTACACAATCATCATGGGAATATCTAATTCCTGATAACCCCCTTCCCTTTCTCCGTACTTGTACCTAAAAAGTAAACAACAAGAGGGGTAAGCAAAACGCTTAGTGAATGCAATAGTTATACACATACATATATAATATACCTACTTGCAACCACTTACACACATACCGCATACATGCTAGCAAAATAATTAGCCTACCATCGCAAGTATAAAGCTAATAACCTCCAATACCGCAACTAGCATATCCAATAGCATATAAACAACATAATATAATATGCTACGCTACCACAAACACAATCCATATGGTTAACAATACCCACATCATGGTGATACCGGCTCCGTGGTTGTAGTGACCCGAACTTTTCCATGTTTATATATATATTAAATGAAATTGTTATTTACATGATTAAGTGTTTCCAACATGTTAAGCAATCAAACTTGTTATGACTTGATTAATTGAAAGAAGTTTCATATAGACATTTGACCACCTAAGTTGACCGGTGATTCACGAACGTTAAAACTTGTAAAAACTATATGATGACATATATATGATTATATATATAGTTAACATGATATTATGATAAGTAATTATCTCATTAGGTATTTTAACAATGAGTTATATACATAAAATTGAGTTTATTGAATTAAGAAACTCGAAACGATATATATAACGATTATAGTTATAACAACTTCTTACTAAATACATATGAATCATATTAAGATATTGATAAACTATGTTTAATCATGATAAATGATAAGTAAACATGTCATTAAGTGTATTAAGAATGAACTACATATGTAAAAACAAGACTACTAACTTAATGATTTCGAAACGAGACATATATGTAACGATTATCGTTGTATCGACATTTAAATGTATATATATATCATATTAAGATATATTAATATATCATAATATCATGATAATGTAATAATTTAACATCTCATTAGATATAATAAACATTGGGTTAACAACATTTAACAAGATCGTTAACTTAAAGGTTTCAAATCAACATTTACATGTAACGACTAACGATGACTTAACGACTTAGTTAAAATGTATATACATGTAGTGTTTTAATATGTATTCATACACTTTTGAAAGACTTTAAGACACTTATTAAAATACTTCTACTTAACAAAAATGCTTACAATTACATCCTCGTTCAGTTTCATCAACAATTCTACTCGTATGCACCCTTATTCGTACTCGTACAATACACAGCTTTTAGATGTATGTAATATTGGTATATACACTCTAATGATTAGCTCTTAGCAGCCCAT
Organism: Rutidosis leptorrhynchoides; assembly: GCF_046630445.1. Classification (NCBI taxonomy): domain Eukaryota; kingdom Viridiplantae; phylum Streptophyta; class Magnoliopsida; order Asterales; family Asteraceae; genus Rutidosis; species Rutidosis leptorrhynchoides. The sequence continues at coordinate 239,227,929 of NC_092339.1, forward strand.
TTGAGTCACCTAACACATGTGGGAACCATCATTTGGCAACTAGCATGAAATATCATAAAATTACAAAAATATGAGTAATCATTCATGACTTATTTACATGTAAACAAAATTACACATCCTTTATATCTAATCCATATACCAACGACCAAAAACACCCACAAACACTTTCATTCTTCAATTTTCTTCATCTAATTGATCTCTATCAAGTTCTATCTTCAAGTTCTAAGTGTTCTTCATAAATTCTACAAGTTCTAGTTTCATAAAATCAAGAATACTTTCAAGTTTGCTAGCTTATTTCCAATCTTGTAGAGTGATCATCCAACCTCAAGAAATCTTTATTATTTACAGTAAGATATCTTTCTAATACAAGGTAATACTCATATTCAAACTTTGATTCAATTTCTATAACTATAACAATCTTATTTCAAGTGGAAATCTTACTTGAACTTGTTTTCGTGTCATGATTCTACTTCAAGAACTTTTAAGCCATCCAAGATCTTTTGAAGCTAGATCCATTTGTCTCTTTTCCAGTAGGTTTATCCATAAAACTTGAGGTAGTAATGATGTTCATAACATCATTCGATTCATACATATAAAGCTATCTTATTCGAAGGTTTAAACTTGAAATCACTAGAACATAGTTTAGTTAATTCTAAACTTGTTCGCAAACAAAAGTTAATCCTTCTAACTTGACTTTTAAAATCAACTAAACACATGTTCTATATCTATATGATATGCTAACTTAATTATTTAAAACCTGGAAACACGAAAAACACCGTAAAACCGGACATACGCCGTCGTAGTAACACCGCGGGCTTTTTTGGGTTTGATAATTAAAAACTATGATAAAATTTGATTTAAAAGTTGTTCTTCTGGAAAAATGATTTTTCTTATGAACATGAAACTATATCCAAAAATCATGGTTAAACTCAAAGTGAAAGTATGTTTTTCAAAATGGTCATCAAGACGTCGTTCTTTCGACTGAAATGACTACCTCTTACAAAAACGACTTGTAACTTATATTTCCGACTATAAACCTATACTTTTTCTGTTTAGATTCATAAAATAGAGTTCAATATAAAACCATAGCAATTTGATTCACTCAAAACGGATTTAAAATGAAGAAGTTATGGGTAAAACAAGATTGGATATTTTTTTTATTTTTGTAGCTACGGGAAATATTAATAATTCTATACAAATCATATCCTAGCTAACTTATATTGTATTATACATGTATTCTAATATATTATGTAATCTTGGGATACCATAGACACGTATGCAAATGTTTTGACATATCATATCGACCCGTGTATATATATTATTTGGAACAGCCATAGACACTCTATATGCAGTAATGTTGGAGTTAGCTATACAGGGTTGAGGTTGATTCCAAAAATATATATACTTTGAGTTGTGATCTAGCCTGAGACGTGTATACACTGGGTCGTGGATTGATTCAAGATAATATATATCGATTTATTTCTGTACATCTAACTGTGGACAACTAGTTGTAGGTTACTAACGAGGACAGCTGACTTAATAAACTTAAAACATCAAAATGTATTAAAAGTGTTGTAAATATATTTTGAACATACTTTGATATATATGTACATATTTTTTATAGGTTCGTGAATCGACCAGTGGCCAAGTCTTACTTCCCGACGAAGTAAAAATCTTTGAAAGTGAGTTATAGTCCCACTTTTAAAATCTAATATTTTGGGATGAGAATACATGCAGTTTTTTTAAATGTTTTACGAAATAGACACAAGTAAATGAAACTATATTATATGGGTGAATGATCGAAGCTGAATATGCCCCTATTGCTTGGTAGCCTAAGAATTAGTAAACCGATCTACTAATTGACGCGAATCCTAAAGATAGATCTATTGGGCCTAATGAACCCCATCCAAAGTATCGGATGCTTTAGTACTTCGAATTCATTTTTATCATGTCCGAAGGATTTCCCGGAATGATAGGGGATATTCTTATATGCATCTTGTTAATGTCGGTTAGCAGGTGTTCACCATATGAATGAATTTTATCTCTATGTATGGGATGTTTATTGAAATATGAAATCTTTTGGTCTATTATTATGATTTGATAATATATAGGATAAACCTATAACTCACCAACATTTTTGTTGACGTTTTAAGCATGTTAATTCTCAGGTGATTATTAAGAGCTTCCGCTGTTGCATACTAAAATAAGGACAAGATTTGGAGTCCATGCTTGTATGATATTATGTAAAAACTGCATTCAAGAAACTTATTTTTGATGTAATATGTTCTTATTGTAAACCATTATGTAATGGTCGTGTGTAAACGGTATATTTTAGATTATCATTATTTGATAATCTACGTAATGCTTTTTAAACCTTTATCGATAAAATAAAGGTTATGGTTGTTTTTAAAAATGAATGCAGTCTTTGAAAAACGTCTCATATAGAGGTCAAAACCTCGCGACGAAACCAATTAATATGGAACGTTTATAATCAATATGAACGGGACATTTCAGTTGGTATCCGAGCGTTGGTTTTAGAGAACCAGAAAATTGCATTAGTGTGTCTTACCGAGTTTGTTAGGATGCATTAGTGTGACGATCGCTCCAAATCCATATGGACGAACACATCATTCATTGATTTCATTGCGAGGTATTTGACCTCTATATGATACGTTTTGTAAACATTGCATTCTTTTGAAAAGGCACACTTTAAATGAATATTTAAATCAAAGGTTTTCGACATCTGATGATTTCAACATATAGACAATCATCATAAATAATAGTTTACAACAGTATTTCCGTTAACAATGCAGTCAAAATAAGATACATGATGATGATTTGGTGAATGCAACGTCTCCTTGAAAAATATGTCATGTAAGACTCCATGCACATAGCTTGTTTAACATCTAAGCAAACAGTGGAAGACTTCTAGGAAACCTGAGAATAAACATGCTAACAAGTGTCAACATAAAGGTTGGTGAGTTCATAGTTATAATGTTGCGCATAATCTGTATATAAAGGTGGATCACAAGATTTCAGTTGTTCAATCCAGAAACGTTTATCAAAATATTCTACGAAATTGAGCACCCTGGTAACTAAACTTAACGTATATATAATTGTACCCTTTGTATAATCATCTTAATAATACACGCAAACCAACGTGTACGCTTCTCAAATAGCATACGTCCGTTAAAAGGCTAGTGCTCTAGCTCGGACGGGGATATCAAGCCCTATGGATCCATATACAACTACTCGCGCCCACCAGTTCTTATAACCGACAGTTACTAGTTACCAAAGCTAAGGGATTTTCGGTTCAAACTCAGTGTAGAATTTAGTATGTACTTGTGTCAATTGCGTTTAAAATAAAGTGCATGTATTCTCAGCCCAAAAATATAGATTGCAAAAGCAATTAAAAAGGGAGCCAATGAAACTCACCTTAGCAGCATATAAAGTTGTTCACCAAAATGTGACCAAAACTCGGATTACCAAATAATCGTAGATCTCAACGTATCAGTATTGAGATTCAATATTATACGAAAGTACGTAGATGTAACGGAGATGATAAACACTAGGTTTGATTTACAAATATACCCCCGAACATTACCCATAACCTCCTTGGCAATAACCCATAATTTCCTTAGCTCTATCCCGCTTGAAAACCATTTTGAAAATGACATGATCATAACCTCGTCGTAGTATTTTATGTATAAATGGTAATAATACTAATAATGATAATAAGATTAACAATAATATTAATCTTTAATACTAATAATAATAATAATAATAATAATAATAATAATAATAATAATAATAATAATAATAATAATATATGATAATAAAATAACAGAGGGAGTAATATAAATTTTATGTGTGTGTTTCCCTCGAGCCAAGACTGTCGAAATATATAGATGTGGCCAGGATTTTTATCCCATGCGATCGCATGGTTATTGTGAGGGGAGGCCATGCGATCGCATGGCTCCTTTTTCCAGCCCACATGCATTTGTTTGTTACCTCGTCGACATATTAAATATTATGTAAATCGAATATTAAAATTTTAAAAAGTCGTATTTATTAAATACTTCAGGGGTATTCTATTTAACTTATAATTAATAATTTCTATCATGTCGTTTTCATGTGAATAGTAAATGAATTAATTTAAATTCAACTATTTAAGCTACACGTTGTACGTTGTGCTATACAAATTGTACATTATTAATTTAACTTCGTTTATTAAAAAAAATTACAAAAATTATATCATAAAAATAAAATGACTTAATACGTAAAAATTTTAATTTGAAATAGCATCGTTTAATAGTAAATTTTTAATCATTTCGTATATAAATATTATTCGCATGATTCCGTATATATCGAAAACTCTTATATTTATTAAAATATGTATATAATACATGTTATGACATTCGTGAATCGTTGGACAAACAGGGTGGTCAACCGTTATATATAAAAAAATCATTTTTAAAAGTTTTAAAACTTGTCAAAATTCATTGTTTATCATGTCGAAAATATTAAATCATATAGAGAATTGGTTTAAATAAGTCAAAATTTTTCGGGTCATCACAGTACCTCTCCGTTAAAGAAATTTCGTCCCGAAATTTGAGTGAGGTCGTCATGGTTAACAATAAAAATGTTTTTATGACGAATATGAGTTGATAAATAGAATTTCTATCACCGTTGAATAATATGGATAAAACAATCCAAATACTCGAAGCGTATGAGGGAAGTTATCGTAAAATAGTGAAATGGAGAATAGAGATGCGTCTTATCTCTTGACGTAGTAACGATTGATTTCCGGAATTTAAAGAATAGAAAATCTTCATAATCTAAATAAGATTTGATTCTTCGGTAATTGCGAAACTTAGGATTTCCTTTGATTAAATGCGTAATCTGCCTCGATTGCTATGTCTGATATTTCGCTATAAATTAACCACTTCCGTTTCATTATTTTCACCACTCATACATCTTCTTCCTTATTTCATACTTCCAAAAGATTGTGAAATGCTTAATCCTGTTCTGATTCTTGATATACTCCTAACTTTTATATCTGTCATTCTTCTTTTTCATCTACCACCAGAGGAAGTTATTTTCTTCTACCATTACCTTGGGGTTATAGTGTTTTTCATTCTCCCGTGTCTTTATATTGCTATACGCATTGATATATACGGTTTGTAATTTCAGGGTTATTATCGGGCTTTATATTCTCCATTATATTTCGGAGCTTCATGCTTTCGTTTTCTCTTCCCGACCTTAAGTCAAGCGAATAATGGTCCAGAATTCGTAGGTATGAAGTTTCAGATGAACATAACTAATGTTCTAAGAAAGAAATGGTAATAGCATAATCTGACTTGTCAACTTACCAGAATACCTCGAAAAAGACCGAATTATTAAGAAAATATTTTCTTGATATTTTTAGAGATTATATAGAATGAAAGAGTTATGTAACATGGTTCATGATGAGGGTGAGATCTGTGAACCTTTATCACGTTCCATTAGAAACTCAGCATGACTTACTGTAATATAATCACGTTGATCAAGTGTCATTATATTATACTAACTCATGCTTCAGCTCCCAACACCACTTCCAAAATATTCATATTTTAAACTTGAAAGTTTCAGAATTTAGAAACTAAAATAGTTTCTTTTATGATGTAACACAGATATCGCAAGGAGAAAATTGATTTCCGATACGAATGATTATGAAATTATCTCCAGAAATATGGAGGATATTTATAATGAAAGATACGATGATATCTTAGAATTTCTAATATCAGAGGATGATGAAGAATATTGTCCGCAAGGGTTTAGATTCGGAAGCAAGGTATTCGTTAATGGCTTCAGCAGATACTGAATTATTTGGATTCTTTGAAGACAGGTTTCGTCCTTGTGATTTATCCACAGCCTCTTTCATACTTTGCTCAATCCGTTTTCCAGTTCCAAACTTTCTCTTTTTCTCAGCTTTACCACCATACTATTCTTTATCATCAAACTTTTGACTGTTAAGGTCGTTTACAGTTTTTGCTGCTTCATCAACATTTTTCCAAAATTCGAAGAACTAGTTTCGTAGTTTGGGGTGTTTTTCGGAAACTTCACATTCGAAGTATGTAAGTCCAGGAGGTAGACGTTATATGTACACATATAACTGTTGGCGTAGACGTGCTACAAGATTTCAAAATACTGATTGCTAATTCCTGATAGTTGGTATGGCAATTGCCGTTACAAGATGTGGATGAGTACATGATATTGTTTCAATGAGTATAAGGATTTTTTGGAAGGTCAAAGATCAATGAAGTTGTTGGTAAATTTACTGCTAATGTGGTGGAACATGAAAGATTCCCCGATAACAAAAACGTATATGCCAAAATTACAAGTCTGAAAGGTCGTCGTTGACTGGTTGAATGGTTGATAATACTGGATACTTTGAAAAGGAATTACAAGGTTATTTTCGGTAAAAACAATGCTAAAGGATCTTGCATAGTTTTGAAGTCAAAGTATAGCTTTGAAAGATGTAGAGATCTAAGAATGATGTCACCCGTTAAATCTTGACTTGGATTCTGATCCGTCAATATTAGAATATGTAATTGAATTTGTATGGAAGCGAGTGTATATTGCTGTGAGCATAGTTAATAATTTTTGAATCAAAGTTGAAGAATGTACAGTATAACATATAAATTGTGAACTTATATATTTCCCGGGAATTACCTACCCGTTAAAGATTTCACAAGTAATATTTTGTACAAAAGAATTTTTATTACCGTCTTTATGAAATATATGTATGTATATTTTCTTCAGATGTAATACAAATTTGATGAGTCAATATCATATTAAGCTCATTTGATTTTTGACTTGAATTAGAAATGAATAATCTCTAAAACATTAAAGATTTAATAATCTTTACGGAGTATTTCACTAATGTAATCAATACTCAGTTTTATTGATATTTTCTCAGTGAATCATGTTGGTGCTCATGGAACTATTGCTAACTTCGCAAGGTACGAATGATGTTTTCTAGAAAGTTTCGAATACATCGAAGATGAAAGTATAAAATCAACCATATAATTGAATAATATACTTAGTTTATTATGAAATGGAATTCATTGAGTTGGAAACAGAGATTGTAGTTAACGATGGTTAAGTCATTAACGAAGGATGTACATCATAGCATATTAGTAATATGAATTAACCAAGTAGTACCTACCAGTTAAGATTCACACGTAATAGCTTGGTACGAAAAGATTTATTTTGATTTCAAAATTCATATATATTAAATATACATAAAATTTCTTCAGGGAAAATAAGTTAATACTTCATCGGTTATTGTTGCTAGTATTTCTTGGTAACTACGATGCGTGTACGTTGATGTTCAAGGTACATATTGTGATGTTGAGGCTTGCGGTGCAGATGTTGTTGGTGGTGGTAATGGTACTGTTGGTGTTGTTGTCAGTGGTGCTGTTGATACCAGAGATTCTGCTGGTGCTTGTAACCTTTGCACCATATTCTCCAAAGCCACTACCCGAGCGCGAAGCTCGTTGACTTCTTCTACTACGCCTGGATGATTGGCGGTTCGAACGAGCGGATGAATAAGATCCAGAATTTGAGAGAGTATATGATCATGACGAGATATTCTGGAGATGAGAGAGAAAATGGTATTACGAACAGGTTCGCCGGTAAGTGCTTCAGGTTCTTCGCCAAGAGGGCAATGTGGTGGATGGAAGGGATCGCCTTCTTCTTGTATCCAATAATTAAGTAGGCTACGAACCCATCCCCAATTCATCCAGAATAGATGATGGCTAATTGGTTGATCCATTCCGGTTACACTGTCTTCGGAATTCAGGTAAATATCCATATCGGAATAGCTGTCAGAGTTTAAGGAATTTGAACTAGATACGGGATCCATCTTGTATAATTAGGGAGATAATTTTTGATATGAATTAGATTATAGATTTTAGTTTGGTACTCTTGAATACATAATTTACATATGTATATATAATACCAAAATTCCGTAAATTACGGAGAAATTTTTGAAAGATGGCAGTCAAAGTTTATAGTAACATATACGCTAAGATATGAATTTTGTCTATACACTATTCATGCAATCAATGCAGTAAAACGTGTCTAGACTTAAGAATGATAAGCATGTAATTTCCGACAAGAAATGATAAGCAAAACTTTTAACATGCAGACACGGTCGAAGTCCAGACTTACTGTTGCATCCTAACAACTATCAGTAAGACACACTCATGCAAGACCTGGTTCACTAGGACCAACGCTCTGATACCAACTGTGACGATCGCTCCAAATCCATATGGACGAACACGTCATTCATTGATTTCATTGCGAGGTATTTGACCTCTATATGATACGTTTTGTAAACATTGCATTCTTTTAAAAAGGCACACCTTAAATGAATATTTAAATCAAAGGTTTTCGACATCTGATGATTTCTACATATAGACAATCATCATAAATAATAGTTTACAATAGTATTTCTGTTGACAATGCAGTCAAAATAAGATACATGATGATGATTTGGTGAATGCAACGTCTCCTTGAAAAATATGTCATGTAAGACTCCATGCACATAGCTTGTTTAATATCTAAGCAAACAGCGGAAGACTTCTAGGAAACCGGAGAATAAACATGCTAACAAGTGTCAACACAAAGGTTGGTGAGTTCATAGTTTTAATGTTGCGCATAATCTGTATATAAAGGTGGATCACAAGATTTCAGTTGTTCAATCCAGAAACGTTTATCAAAATATTCTACGAAATTGAGCACCCTGGTAACTAAACTTAACGTATATATAATTTGTACCCTTTGTATAATCATCTTAATAATACACGCAAACCAACGTGTACGCTTCTCAAATAGCATACGTCCGTTAAAAGGCTAGTGCTCTAGCTCGGACGGGGATATCAAGCCCTATGGATCCATATACAACTACTCGCGCCCACCAGTTCTTATAACCGACAGTTACTAGTTACCAAAGCTAAGGGATTTTCAGTTCAAACTCAGTGTAGAATTTAGTATGTACTTGTGTCAATTGCGTTTAAAATAAAGTGCATGTATTCTCAGCCCAAAAATATAGATTACAAAAGCAATTAAAAAGGGAGCCAATGAAACTCACCTTAGCAGCATATAAAGTTGTTCACCAAAATGTGACCAAAACTCGGATTACCAAATAATCGTAGATCTCAACGTATCAGTATTGAGATTCAATATTATAGGAAAGTACGTAGATGTAACGGAGATGATAAACACTAGGTTTGATTTACAAATATACCCCCGAACATTACCCATAACCTCCTTGGCAATAACCCATAATTTCCTTAGCTCTATCCCGCTTGAAAACCATTTTGAAAGTGACATGATCATAACCTCGTCGTAGTATTTTATGTATAAATGGTAATAATACTAATAATGATAATAAGATTAACAATAATATTAATCTTTAATACTAATAATAATAATAATAATAATAATAATAATAATAATAATAATAATAATAATAATAATAATAATAATAATAATAATAATAATAATAATAATAATAATAATAATAATAATAATAATAATAATAATATATGATAATAAAATAACAGAGGGAATAATATAAATTTTATGTGTGTGTTTCCCTCGAGCCAAGACTGTCGAAATATATAGATGTGGCCAAGATTTTTATCCCATGCGATCGCATGGTTATTGTGAGGGGAGGCCATACGATCGCATGGCTCCTTTTTCCAGCCCACATGCATTTGTTTGTACCTCGTCGACATATTAAATATTACGTAAATCGAATATTAAAATTTTAAAAAGTCGTATTTATTAAATACTTCAGGGGTATTTTATATAACTTATAATTAATAATTTCTATCATGTCGTTTTCATGTGAATAGTAAATGAATTAATTTAAATTCAACTATTTAAGTTACACGTTATACGTTGTACTTTACAAATTGTACATTATTAATTTAACTTCGTTTCTTAAAAAAAATTACAAAAATTATATCATAAAAATAAAATGACTTAATACGTAAAAATTTTAATTTGAAATAGCATCGTTTAATAGTAAATTTTTAATCATTTCGTATATAAATATTATTCGCATGATTCCGTATATATCGAAAACTATTATATTTATTAAAATATGTATATAATACATGTTATGACATTCGTGAATCGTTGGACAAACAGGGTGGTCAACCGTTATATATAAAAAAAATCATTTTTAAAAGTTTTAAAACTTGTCAAAATTCATTGCTTATCATGTCGAAAATATTAAATCATATAGAGAATTGGTTTAAATAAGTCAAAATTTTCTGTGTCATTACAATTAGTGAGTCTGGACTTCGACTGTGTTTTTCTTCAAAAAAAAACCGATTGCTTAACATTTTTTTGTTGGAAACTATATATTATTAACATGTAAATATTATGTGATATATTAATCTCTTAACGTGTTTGATATTGTGTGATAGATGTCTACCTCTAGTACAAATCCCATTGATTCACCTAATAATAATGAAGAGTCGAATATATTTTGGGATGATTCACAAATTCCCGAAGAGGAACCGGAAGAAGAGGAACCGGAAGAGGAGGAATCAGAAGAGGAGGAACTGGAAAAAGAGGAACCAGAAGAGGAGGAATCAGAAGAGGAGGAACCAAAAGAAGAAGAGGTTCAGAAGGAAGAAATATTGATACCTATAGTAAATCGATTAAATAAAATAAAATCCTCAACCAACAGACCAAATTTAATAATGGTCAATGGTGTTTCCGCCGAGGAAGCAAAATGTTGGGAAGATTACCAATTTTCTGATGAATCGGATCCCGATGAGGATTCCGATGATTTTATAGAAATTACCTCGACCCAATTTAATAAAGCGAAAGAAAATAATAAGGGAAAAGGTATAAAAATAGAGAAACCCGATTCCAACCCCGATGAACTTTATATGTATCGACAACATCCGTATTTCCTAAAATGTAACAATGACCCGAGAACCTCTAAACCACCAGGTTTTTCTAAACCATTATATAAAATGACGGCTCGTATTAGAGGAACACCATATATTCCTAGAAAATTAGGAAAACGAACCAAGTCCGAAGAAGAAGAAACCAGTGATTCAGATTAGAGGGTTATAATCATGTTGTGTATTATATGTATTGTAGTGTGCTTGTATTTTTTTTTGTTCTATGTAAAAATTGCTTGTATTGTTTATTAATTATCTTTTACGAATCTAATTCTTGTCTATTTTTACAGTATAAAAACAAAATGGACGTTAAGGGTAGACAACCGAATATTTTAGAAGACCTACCAGAGGATATGATTGAGGAAATCTTGTCTAGAGTAGGTCAGAATTCATCAGCACATTTAGTTATGGCGAAATTAACTTGTCAAACATTTGAAACACTTTCCAGAAATGCCTTAGTTTATAAAAGGCTTTCCTTTGATAGGTGGGGTATATCACATTGGGGAGACCGTAAGTTACGCCGTGTTTTCTTTAAAGCGTTAAATGCGGGGAACCCAAATGCAATTTTACGCTACGGGTTAAGAACCTATTTTGACTCAACATATCCCAACATAGGATTTCGTGAATTAGAAAGAGCTTCTAACATGCAACATAAAGAAGCATGTTATGCTTACGGGTTAGTGATGTTCGCTTCTTACCAAAGTGAGAAAAAGAATATCAGATTGCAACTTTTAAATAAAACCTTCCCACAAGTGACGGATTCAGTAGTTGGGGTGAGAAACAAGATTTTTAGATTATTACGTAGCTGTTGGACATTACGAAACCCTCGACCTTTTGACGACGTTACAACATGCTGCCTAGCCAATGGTCATAACGGTTATTTTCCACAAGACCAAGGATGGGAAGTCATCTTAGTAAAACCAGAATGCATGACTTGTTTCTGGACTTATGAATTACGTGTCTTTATTTCCTTTGCTGAACAACTTGCGTATTAACTAGATTTATCTTCAAAAATGTCCTGTATCATAGTGTACTATATTTCATGTTATATGTAATATAGCGAAGTTGTAAGTTTGAAGAATATTTGTATGTGATATATTATTATAATCAGTTTTTCATATGGAATTGTAGTAGTTGAATTGTATATTAGCTAATAAGTATGAACTTAACGGGTAGGTAGTACCCAAATTTAAACTTATAAAACGCTAATATGAAGAAAAAGCTTTTATAAATGAGTTCATATTATGCTACGAAATACTATTGACTACTCTTAATATTCTGTATGATTAACTCGATTCAGTTGTCTATTTTGAAGGAAATGGCACCGACTACTCGACACACCATGAATATGAATGAAGAGGAATTTCGTACCTTTCTTGCTGCAAACATAGCCGCAGTACAGGCTGCGCTACATACCAACAATAACACTGAATCTAGCAATGCAGCTAACGGCGCAAGAAATCGTGTAGGATGCACCTACAAAGAATTCACTGCCTGCAAAACCTTTGGAATTTGATGGAACCGAAGGACCAATTGGATTGAAACGGTGGATCGAGAAAGTTGAATCGGTGTTTGCCATAAGTAAGTGTACTAAAGAGGACAAAGTTAAGTACGCTACGCATACCTTCACAGGTACTGCGTTAACGTGGTGGAACACCTATCTTGAACATGTAGGACAAAATGCTGCTTACGCACTACCGTGGTTGGCATTCAAGCAATTGATGAACGAGCAGTACCGTCCTAGAAGTGAAGTCAATAAACTCAAGGCAGAACTTAGAGAGTTACGAACACAAGGGTCCGACGTTACCACATATGAACGACGATTCACAGAGTTGTGCCTATTGTGTCCGGGAGCATTCGAAGATGAAGAAGAGAAGATCAACGCGTTTGTAAAAGGGTTACCAGTAAGGATTCAAGAAGATGTAAGTTCACACGAGCCCGCTTCTATACAGAAGGCAAGTCGAATGGCTCATAAACTCATAAATCAGATTGAGGGAAGAATTAAAGAGCAGACAGCCAAAGAAGCCAACACAAAACAACTCAAGAGGAAGTGGGAGGAAAACGGTGACAAGAGTCACCAGTACAACAACAATAACAATTACAACCATAATCGCAACAACTATCCCAACAACCACAACAACAATCGCAACCATAACCGCAATCCTAACAATAACTACAAGAAACATCCCAACAACAACAACAACAACTATAACAACCGTTTCAACAACAATAACAATCCCAACAACAACCTCAATAACAACAATGGCAACAAAAACCAAAAACAGCCATGTCATAGGTGTGAAGGAAATCACCAGGGGTTTTGCATGACATTTTGCAACAGGAGTAAAAGAAATGGTCATAGCGCGACAAAGTGTGAGGTCTACGGACCAAAGTTTAACAGAACTAAGGGAGCAAATAATGCCGGAACAAGTAATGCCGAAACGAATAGTGTCGGAGCAAGTAATACCAACGCTGTTTGTTATAAATATGGAAAACCGGGCCACATTATTAGAAATTGCCCGAATCAGGGGAATACTAATGGGCAGGGCCGTGGAAGAGTTTTCAATATTAATATGGCAGAAGCACAGGAAGACCCGGAGCTTGTTGCGGGTACGTTTCTTATTGACGATAAATCTGCTTATGTTTTATTTGATTCGGGTGCGGATAGAATCTATATGAGTAGAGAATTTTGTGCTAAATTAAATTGCCCGTTGACGCCTTTGGATAGTAAATTTTTACTCGAATTAGCAAATGGTAAATTAATTTCAGCAGATAATATATGTCGGAATCGAGAAAATAAACTGGTTAGCGAAACATTTAAGATTGACTTGATACCAGTAGAGTTAGGGAGTTTTCATGTGATAATCGGTATGGACTGGTTGAAAGAAGTGAAAAAAGAGATCGTTTGTTACAAAAATGCAATTCACATTATACGAGAAAAAGGAAAACCCTTAATGGTGTACGGAGAAAAGAGCAACGCAAAGTTAAATCTTATTAGTAACTTGAAGGCACAAAAACTAATAAGAAAAGGTTGCTATGTTGTGCTAGCACACGTCGAGAAAGTCAATTCCGAAGAAAAGAACACCAATGATATTCTCGTTGCAAAAGAATTTCCCGATGCATTTCCGAAAGAATTACCGGGACTACCTCCACACCGATTCGTTGAATTTCAAATAGACCTTGTACCGGGAGCTGCACCAATAGCTCGTGCTCCATACAGACTCGCACCTAGCGAAATGAAGGAACTTCAGAGCCAATTACAAGAACTTTTAGAGCGTGGTTTCATTCAACCAAGAACATCACCGTGGGGAGCTCCTGTTTTGTTTGTCAAGAAGAAAGATGGTACATTCAGGTTGTGTATCGACTACCAAGAGTTGAAGAAACTTACCATCAAGAACCGCTACCCACTACCGAGAATCGACGATTTATTTGATCAACTACAAGGCTCGTCTGTTTATTCGAAGATCGATTTACATTCTGGATATCATCAAATGCAGGTGAAGGAGGATGATATTCCAAAGACTGTTTTTAGGACGTGTTACGGTCACTACGAGTTTATGGTTATACCATTTGGATTGACTAACGCACCAGCTGTGTTCATGGACCTCATGAACCGAGTGTGTGGGCCAAATCTTGACAAGTTTGTCATTGTTTTCATCGATGACATACTTATTTACTCGAACAATGATCAAGAGCACGAAGAACACTTGAGAAAAGTGCTTGAGTTGTTAAGGAAAGAAAAAATGTATGCTAAGTTTTCAAAGTGTGCATTTTGGTTGGAAGAAGTTCAATTCCTCGGTCACATAGTGAACAAAGAAGGTATTCAGGTGGATCCAGCAAAGATTGAAACTGTTGAAAAGTGGGAAACCCCGAAAACTCCGAAACACATACGCCAGTTTTTAGGACTAACTGGTTACTACAGAAGGTTCATCCAAGACTTTTCCAGAATAGCAAAACCCTTGACTGCATTAACGCATAAAGGGAAGAAATTTGAATGGAAGGATGAACAAGAGAAAGCCTTTCAGTTATTGAAGAAAAAGTTAACTACGGCACCTACATTGTCATTACCTGAAGGGAATGATGATTTTGTGATATATTGTGACGCCTCAAAGCAAGGTCTCGGTTGTGTATTAATGCAACGAACGAAAGTAATTGCTTATGCATCTAGACAATTGAAGATTCACGAAAAAAATTATACGACGCATGATTTGGAATTAGGCGCGGTTGGTTTTGCATTAAAGACTTGGAGGCACTACTTATATGGGGTCAAAAGTATTATATATACCGACCATAAAAGTCTTCAACACATATTTAATCAGAAACAACTGCATATGAGGCAGCGTAGGTGGATTAAATTGTTGAATGATTACGACTTTGAGATTCGTTACCACCCGGGGAAGGAAAATGTGGTAGCCGACGCCTTGAGCAGGAAGGACAGAGAACCCATTCGAGTAAAATCTATGAATATAATGATTCACAATAACCTTACTACTCAAATAAAGGAGGCACAACAAGGAGTTTTAAAAGAGGGAAATTTAAAGGATGAAATACCCAAAGGATCGGAGAAGCATCTTAATATTCGGAAGACGGAACCCCGTATAGGGCTGAAAGGATTTGGGTACCAAAATTTGGAGATATGAGAGAAATGGTACTTAGAGAAGCTCATAAAACCAAATACTCAATACATCCTGGAACGGAGAAGATGTACAAGGATTTCAAGAAACATTTTTGGTGGCCGGGTATGAAAGCCGATGTTGCTAAATACGTAGGAGAATGTTTGACGTGTTCTAAGGTCAAAGCTGAGCATCAGAAACCATCCGGTCTACTTCAACAACTCGAAATCCCGGAATGGAAATGGGAAAACATTACCATGGATTTCATCACTAAATTGCCAAGGACTGTAAGTGGTTTTGATACTATTTGGGTAATAGTTGATCGTCTCACCAAATCAGCACACTTCCTACCAATAAGAGAAGATGACAAGATGGAGAAGTTAGCACGACTGTATTTGAAGGAAGTCATCTCCAGACATGGAATACCAATCTCTTTTATCTCTGATAGGGATGGAAGATTTATTTCGAGATTCTGGCAGACATTACAGCAAGCATTAGGAACTCGTCTAGACATGAGTACTGCCTATCATCCACAAACTGATGTGCAGAGCGAAAGGATGATACAAACGCTTGAAGACATGCTACGAGCATGTGTTATTGATTTCAGAAATAGTTGGGATCGACATCAACCATTAGCAGAAGTTTCCTACAACAACAGCTACCATTCAAGCATTGAGATGGCGCCGTTTGAAGCACTTTATGGTAGAAATTGCAGGTCTCCGATTTGTTGGAGTGAAGTGGGGGATAGACAGATTACAGGTCCGAAGATAATACAAGAAACTACCGAGAAGATCATCCAAATTCAATAACGGTTGAAAACCGCCCAAAGTCGACAAAAGAGCTACGCTGACATTAAAAGAAAAGATATAGAATTTGAAATTGGAGAGATGGTCATGCTTAAAGTTGCACCTTGGAAAGGCGTTGTTCGATTTGGTAAACGAGGGAAATTAAATCCAAGGTATATTGGACCATTCAAGATTATTGATCGTGTCGGACCAGTAGCTTACCGACTTGAGTTACCTCAACAACTCGTGGCTGTACATAACACTTTCCACGTCTCGAATTTGAAGAAATGTTTTGCTAAAGAAGAACTCACTATTCCGTTAGATGAAATCCAAATCAACGAAAAACTTCAATTCATCGAAGAACTCGTCGAAATAATGGATCGTGAGGTTAAAAGACTTAAGCAAAACAAGATACCAATTGTTAAGGTTCGATGGAATGCTCGTAGAGGACCCGAGTTCACCTGGGAATGAGAAGATCAGATGAAGAAGAAATACCCGCATTTATTTCCAGATGATACGTCAACACCTCCAACTGCTTAAAATTTCGGGACGAAATTTATTTAACGGGTAAGTACTGTAGTGACCCGAACTTTTTCATGTTTATATATATATTAAATGAAATTGTTATTTACATGATTAAGTGTTTCCAACATGTTAAGCAATCAAACTTGTTAAGACTTGATTAATTGAAATAGGTTTCTTATAGATATTTGACCACCCAAGTTTACCGGTGATTTACGAACGTTAAAACTTGTAAAAACTATATGATGACATATATATGATTATATATATAGTTAACATGATATTATGATAAGTAAGTATCTCATTAGGTATTTTAACAATGAGTTATATACATAAAATTGAGTTTATTGAATTAGGAAACTCGAAACGATATATATAACGATTTTCGTTATAACAACTTCTTACTAAATACGTATGAATCATATTAAGATATTGATACAATACGTTTAATCATGATAAATGATAAGTAAACATGTCATTAAGTGTATTAACAATGAACTACATATGTAAAAACAAGACTACTAACTTAATGATTTCGAAACGAGACATATATGTAACGATTATCGCTGTATCGACATTTAAATGTATATATATCATATTAAGATATATTAATATATCATAATATCATGATAATATAATAATTTAACATCTCATTAGATATAATAAACATTGGGTTAACAACATTTAACAAGATCGTTAACTTAAAGGTTTCAAATCAACATTTACATGTAACGACTAACGATGACTTAACGACTCAGTTAAAATGTATATACATGTATTGTTTTAATATGTATTCAT
Source organism: Rutidosis leptorrhynchoides (assembly GCF_046630445.1). NCBI lineage: Eukaryota > Viridiplantae > Streptophyta > Magnoliopsida > Asterales > Asteraceae > Rutidosis > Rutidosis leptorrhynchoides. The sequence continues at coordinate 239,245,623 of NC_092339.1, forward strand.
ACACTTTTGAAAGACTTTAAGACACTTATCAAAATACTTCTACTTAACAAAAATGCTTACAATTACATCCTCGTTCAGTTTCATCAATAATTCTACTCGTATGCACCCGTATTCGTACTCGTACAATACACAGCTTTTAGATGTATGTACTATTGGTATATACACTCCAATGATCAGCTCTTAGCATCCCATTTGAGTCACCTAATATATGTAGGAACCATCATTTGGCAACTAGCATGAAATATCTCATAAAATTACAAAAATATGAGTAATCATTCATGACTTATTTACATGTAAACAAAATTACACATCCTTTATATCTAATCCATATATCAATGACCAAAAACACCTAAAAACACTTTCATTCTTCAATTTTCTTCATCTAATTGATCTCTCTCAAGTTCTATCTTCAAGTTCTAAGTGTTCTTCATAAATTCTACAAGTTCTAGTTTCATAAAATCAAGAATACTTCCAAGTTTGCTAGCTTACTTCCAAACTTGTAGAGTGATCATCCAACCTCAAGAAATCTTTCTTATTTATAGTAAGATATCTTTCTAATACAAGTTAATACTCATATTCAAACTTTGATTCAATTTCTATAACTATAACAATCTTATTTCGAGTGGAAATCTTACTTGAACTTGTTTTCGTGTCATGATTCTACTTCAAGAACTTTCAAGCCAACCAAGATCCTTTGAAGCTAGATCTATTTGTCACTTTTCTAGTAGGTTTATCCACAAAACTTGAGGTAGTAATGATGTTCATAACATCATTCGATTCATACATATAAAGCTATCTTATTCGAAGGTTTAAACTTGAAATCACTAGAACATAGTTTAGTTAATTCTAAACTTGTACGCAAACCAAAGTTAATCCTTCTAACTTGACTTTTAAAATCAACTAAACACATGTTCTATATCTATATGATATTCTAACTTAATGATTTAAAACCTGGAAACACGAAAAATACCGTAAAACCGGACATACGCCGTCGTAGTAACACCGCGGGCTGTTATGGGTTTGATAATAAAAACTATGATAAACTTTGATTTAAAAGTTGTTCTTCTGGAAAAATGCTTTTTCTTATGAACATGAAACTATATCCAAAAATCATGGTTAAACTCAAAGTGGAAGTATGTTTTTCAAAATGGTCATCAAGACGTCGTTCTTTCGACTGAAATGACTACCTCTTACAAAAATGACTTGTAACTTATATTTCCGATATAAACCTATACTTTTTCTGTTTATATTCATAAAATAGAGTTCAATATGAAACCATAGCAATTTGATTCACTCAAAACGGATTTAAAATGAAGAAGTTATGGGTAAACCAATATTGGATATTTTTTGATTTTTGTAGCTACGGGAAATATTAACAATTCTATACAAATCATATCCTAGCTAACTTATATTGTATTATACATGTATTCTAATATATTATGTAATCTTAGGATACCATAGACATGTATGCAAATGTTTTGACATATCATATCGACCCATGTATATATATTATTTGGAACAACCATAGACACTCTATATGCAGTAATGTTGGAGTTAACTATACAGGGTTGAGGTTGATTCCAAAAATATATATACTTTGAGTTGTGATCTAGCCTGAGACGTGTATACACTGGGTCGTGGATTGATTCAAGATAATATATATCGATTTATTTCTGTACATCTAACTGTGGACAACTAGTTGTAGGTTACTAACGAGGACAGCTGACTTAATAAACTTAAAACATCAAAATGTATTAAAAGTGTTGTAAATATATTTTGAACATACTTTGATATATATGTACATATTTGTTATAGATTCGTGAATCGACCAGTGACCAAGTCTTACTTCCCGACTAAGTAAAAATCTGTGAAAGTGAGTTATAGTCCCACTTTTAAAATCTAATATTTTGGGATGAGAATACATGCAGTTTTTTTAAATGTTTTACGAAATAGACTCAAGTAAATGAAACTAAATTATATGGGTGAATGATCGAAGCCGAATATGCCCCTTTTGCTTGGTAGCCTAAGAATTAGTAAACCGATCTACTAATTGACGCGAATCCTAAAGATAGATCTATTGGGCCTAACGAACCCCATCCAAAGTATCGGATGCTTTAGTACTTCGAATTCGTTTTTATCATGTTCGAAGGATTTCCCGGAATGATAGGGGATATTCTTATATGCATCTTGTTAATGTTGATTACCAGGTGTTCACCATATGAATGAATTTTATCTCTATGTATGGGATGTTTATTGAAATATGAAATCTTGTGGTCTATTATTATGATTTGATAATATATAGGATAAACCTATAACTCAACAACATTTTTATTGACGTTTTAAGCATGTTTATTCTCAGGTGATTATTAAGAGCTTCCGCTGTTGCATACTAAAATAAGGACAAGATTTGGAGTCCATGCTAGTATGATATTATGTAAAAACTGCATTTAAGAAACTTATTTTTGATGTAATATGTTCTTATTGTAAACCATTATGTAATGGTCGTGTGTAAATGGTATATTTTAGATTATCATTATTTGATAATCTACGTAATGCTTTTTAAACCTTTATCGATAAAATAAAGGTTATGGTTGTTTTAAAAATGAATGCAGTCTTTGAAAAAAGTCTCATATAGAGGTCAAAACCTCGCGACGAAACCAATTAATATGGAACGTTTATAATCAATATGAACGGGACATTTCAGTTGTTATCCGAGCGTTGGTCTTAGAGAACCAGAAAATTGCATTAGTGTGTCTTACCGAGTTTGTTAGGATGCATTAGTGAGTCTGGACTTCAATCGTGTTTTTCTTAAAAAAAAAAAACGATTGCTTAACATTTTTTTTGTTGGAAACTATATATTATTAACATGTAAATATTATGTGATATATTAATCTCTTAACGTGTTTGATATTGTGTGATAGATGTCTACCTCTAGTACAAATCTCATTGATTCACCTAATAATAATGAAGAGTCGAATATATTTTGGGAAGATTCACAAATTCCCGAAGAGGAACTGGAAGAGGTGGAACCGGAAGAGGAGGAACCAGAAGAGGAGGAACCGGAAGAGGAGGAACCGGAAGAGGAGGAATCGGAAGAGGAGGAACCAGAAGAAGAAGAGGTTCCGGAGGAAGAAATATTGATACCTATAGTAAATCGATTAAATAAAAGAAAATCATCAACCAACGGACCTATAGTTAATCGATTAAATCAATATGAACGGGACATTTTAGTGGTTCACACCATACGCATTGTCATGATGCTACCGGTCCATGGTTCACATCATAACTCGAGTCATACTCACGTTAAGGCGCTACCGGCTCTGTGGTTCACACCTTACAACTTGTACCATAGTGCCACCGGCTCCGTGATTCGCACTACAACACCCGTACCATGATGCTACCAGCTCCGTGGTTCACATCATAGCATACCCGCACATGCTATAGCACTACCGGCGCCATGGTCCATACCATAGCACACAAATAAAAACACTATATACATACATGTATAATTATTCCATTTACCTTAATGCCTAGGTGATGATTATACAACTCCGCAAGCTTCAACGCAAGGTACCTCGTACAATAAATACACAATCAATATACAAACTAGTTGGACTAGACATCAACACTTAACTCTTGTGCATTTAATGACCCATTTGTACTAAATGACCCATTTGCACAAAAACCGCCCATCCAAGGTCAAGACTGTAGTGACCCGGAAAATTTTAACTAATTTTAAACCAAACTCTCGATACGATTCATTATCTTTGACATGATAAGAAAAGTCTGTTAGGTTGAGTCTCAAAAATTTTGAACTGTTTCATATATTCATTTGACCTTTGACTATTTCCGATGATTCACGAACAACTAATTGTAAATAGATATGTATATATTTAAATAAATATATATATGATTTGAAATATAATTTATGATGTAATTGTTAGAGATTAATTATGTAAAAATAATAATTAGTATATTAAAAATAAATATTAAATGACTGTATTATTCGTTTGATGTTTCAATTGATATTAAACAAGTTAAATTCAAACTTATGTGATTTTAAAATAAATGGTGATCCGAAAATGAGCCATATAAATTTTAGACTTATTAAAAATATATTTAGAAGCTAATTAATAAATTTCAACACTTTTCATATTTTACTCAGAAATGAGAGGGACAGTTGATGTAATTTTTATTTAACAAATTAATGATTAAATTTTATACCATAATGACAAAAATAAATAAATATAGTTAATTTAAAAATATGGGATTTTTATGAGACCTTTTTATCCGCCACTGATTTTAAATAGTGCACGATATACAGTCCGTGAAGACTGTCCGCAGTATCACTCCAAATTGAGGATTGCTAATATGGTTCTAATCACCACGTTTATTTTTATTATTATATCATGTCATCAACTTGTTACATTATTGACTATTATATATAGGTATGTAATTGAGTTAACTACATATATATTTATAGATAGAGATAGATTCCAAGTGATATGTAAAGCCCCACTTGCCATCACTGAATTACTTGTTTTCATTTTTTTTTTTGTTTATAAGATCAATCACCAAAACCATCCTTGTCATTTCTTTAGTCTTTCAACCATCACCTCTCTCATTAACATGGTCACTATTTTCTTTATTCTTTCAAACAAATACTAAGAGCTAAACTCCATTTTTTTTTCTGTTAAACATCTTAATCAAAACCACTATCTCTAATATATATATATATATATATATATATACACATATACATAGGATGCCTTTGAATATTCATGCTGGATCCTTTGTCTATCATTTTAACATATAGCATAATTATCACTTTATCACATATCTAAATTCTATTTATATATCTCTACATACATATACATATATGCATGTATAGATAACATATACATACAAATATTGAGTGGAGAATTCTTGTCAATATTTCTTGTTTCCTATCAACATCATCACCCTCCCACTTGAAGCTAGACTCGGATGCCTATTTTGATAATTGATATTGATACCCTACACTATATAATATATAAAATTTATCTATCTATTTACTATATTTATATATACATATACATATGAGTTAAGATAAACACACATCACCTTCTTTCTTAGATTCATAACCACAACCCATTTATCCAGTTTCATCAAATTTTACCAACATAAACCGCTCGCTACAATTATGCTTAACATGTTTTCCTGTTTCAGTCTGAAAACGTCCAACACAACTTCTTGTTGTTGTTGTTGTGAATATTACATCTGTTTCAACAAACCCATCTCATCAACCTTATTAAACAAACACCACTTCAACCACAAAAATTACTACTCCTTATCGGTTTAAGAACAAACCCACACAAACATCTATCGATTGATGATACAAACGGATCACACAAGTTAACGTTTGAAACACAACAATTTGTAAAAATGGAAGAAGCGGTACAAACTGAAATTATTAATCCAACTTTTTGTCCTTCGGTCACACCCATAATTACATACGGAGTATATATTCCATCGGACCAACAAGCACCACCCGTCACCTTTATCGAACCACCACCACCACCTTTGGTTAACCACCGCCATCTTCTACCTCAATACCACACCAAACCACCATCACTTCTCACCATCATCGTTCCTGTCTCTTCTCATAATTGTGAAACCCCGACACCACACACACCCATTTCCAACCCTCGGACAACCGCCAATCGCCATCACACTCATCATTTTTTTCCTTTTCTCCTCATGATCGTCGTTCATTTTTTTTTATTCCCTGTCGCTGCTACAACAGCAGTTTTTGCTTCGGTTCTTACCTAATCATCACAAGCTACTTCAGTAATACCGAGTTTTACTTCTTTTGTTATAAAAACAACGAGGAATACATGAGGATACATGATACATGATGAGTATGATGATGACGAGGAAGATGGAGTAACAATCAACATTTTTTTTCTTGTCTGATCAATGCTACGGCAAAGATGAGGGTTTACGTGTATAACCAAAAGGATGATGATACTGTAGTGATAATGTTAATGGTGTTGAGATGATTCGAATGATGATATGGATGGTGCTGTGATGATAATAAAATGATGATTGTGATTTTATGTGAAGAACATAATGTTGTTAAAATGAAGAAGATGCAAAAAGAAAAAAATTTAGATAAAAGAATTTAAAAGCTAACTAATCAGGAAAAATAGAACAGTTCATTGGTTTGGAAGTGGGTTTCCTAGACAGGAGGTCGTGGGTTCGAAACCAGGGTTCTGCAATATTTTTATATATATAAAAGCTGTCTTAAGAGTGTGGGCCTGTTGGGCCGTGATCTTGTAGCGTTATTGGGATGTGTTCCTACTACTTAAGTTAGTGGGCCATAATATAGTTTCTATGAGCTGAAACAAAGACGAATACATGGGTTATATAGAGTTATTATGGAAGATAAATTAGATAATAAGAAAACAGCTGAACGGTTAAGGGGTGTTTGTGTTATACGAGAGGTTGCGGGTTCGAGTCTTGCCTGTGGCATTTCTTTTTAAATGCATGTTTCTTCAAAGGTTGTATTCTATTATTATTATTATTATTATTATTATTATTATTATTATTATTATTATTATTATTATTATTATTATTATTATTATTATTATTATTATTATTATTATTATTATTATTATTACAATTATTATTATTATTAACATCATTGATATTATTGTTGTTATCATTAGTGTTAAAAATATCATTTTTATAAATATCATTTAGTAAAAGTATTATTATTATTATTATTATTATTATTATTATTATTATTATTATTATTATTATTATTATTATTATTATTATTATTATTATTATTATTAGTTATTTATTATTTTCATTACTATTATTACAACATATATTAATTACATAAAATGTATCTAACACATATGTAATTTCTATGTTAATCTTACAAACTATTTTGTTTTCAAAATAAAATATTATTATTTATTATTAACTAAATTACATATACAATATAGATATATTTTAATATAACCTTATATATAAATTTTAACACATCATATATATGTTAATTAAAATACTTTAATAAGAATTTGATATATATATATAAATATTAACTATATAATTAAAATATATAAAATAGATATAATTAATATATTTATTTAGAGTAACATATGAATCATTAATAAAACTAGTATATTAATAATATCAACTTGCTTAAATGTTATTATATGTTTTAATATATATAACTGATATAGGTTCGTGAATCCGAGGTCAACCCTATACTTGTTCAATGTCGTTCTATGTATTTTTACTACAAAATACATTAGGTGAGTTTCATTTGCCTTTTTACCCTTTATATTTTTGGGCTGAGAATACATGCGCAATTTTTATAAATGTTTTACGAAATAGACACAAGTAATCGAAACTACATTATATGGTTGAATTATCGAAATCGAATATGCCCTTTTTTATTAACTCTGGTAATCTAAGAATTAGGGAACAGACACCCTAATTGACACGAATCCTAAAGATAGATCTATCGGGCCCAACAAGCCCCATCCAAAGTACCGGATGCTTTAGTACTTCGAAATTTATATCATCTCCGAAGGAGGATCCCGGAATGATGGGGATATTCTTATATGCATATTGTGAATGTCGGTTACCAGGTGTTCAATCCATATGAATGATTATTTTTGTCTCTATGTATGGGACGTATATTTATGAGAACTAAAAATGAAATCTTGTGGTCTATTAAAATGATGGAAATGAAATGATTACTATAAACTAATGAACTCACCAACCTTTTGGTTGACACTTTAAAGCATGTTTATTCTCAGGTTTGAAATAAATCTTCCGCTGTGCATTAGCTCATTTTAAAGATATTACTTGGTGTCATTCATGACCTATTTCAAAAGACGTTGCATTCGAGTCGTTGAAGTTCATTAGAGATTATTATTAAGTAAAGGACAGATTAGGTCATTTATAGTTTGGATATTACTAAATGGTGTGTATACCTGTCAACTTTCGATGAAATGAAAGTTTGTCTTTTAAAAATGAATGCAATGTTTGCAAAATGTATCATATAGAGGTCAAATACCTCACGATGTAATCATATGTAATGCTCTCGTCCATATGGATTTGGTCGGGGCACTACAGGTGGTATCAGAGCGGTGGTCTTAGCGAACCAGGTCTGCATTAGTGTGTCTAACTAGGAGTTGTTAGGATGCATTAGTGAAGTCTGGACTTCGACCTAGTAGTTGTTAGGTTATATTAATAAGTCTGGACTTGAACCTGGTCTGCATGTCAAAAGTTTTGCTTATCATTTCTTGTCGAAAATTACCTGCTTATCAACCTTAGTCTAGACACATCCTACTGCATTGATTGCATGAATAGTGTATAGACAAAATTCATATCTTAGCGTATCTGCTAATTCATATCTTAGCGTATCTGTTATTGTAGACTTATCTGACACGTTTCCTTAATTCCATTCGTAATCTACGGGATCTTCTGTACTATGTATAGGTATTCTTTGTAATTAGAATATCATCCGATATCCGAAAATCAATTCATATAAAAAAAATCCTTTATTCAATCTTACGCAATGAAACTCACAACTAGTTCAAGTCCCTCGGATTCCGATATGGAGTCCCACTTCAGCTCCTAAAGCAGCGTCACCGGAATGAATCTATCAATCAGTCATCCCCAATTCATCTGATGAGTTCGTAGTCGACTTAATAAATAGAGACGAGAAGAAGGCGATCCTTTCCACCAACCAAATTCACCTTTTGGCGAAGAACCTGAAACACTTACCAGTGAATCTATTAGAAACACCATTTTCACCCTCATTTTCCGAATATCTCGCTATGATTATATACTATCTTAAATTCAAAACCTTATACATCCACTCGTTCCGACCGACAACCATCCCGGAATAATGAAAGAAGTCAACGAGCTTCGCACCCGAGTTATAGCCTTGAAAAGTATGGTGCAAAATGTACCAGCTTCAGCAACATTACCAGCACCAACAGTACCACCAACAACAACATCCGCATCCCAAGACTCAATTTCACAATCTGTCCCACGTACATCCACATCATACGCACCATAGATACCAAGGAGTACCCACAGCAATGAACGATGAAGTATTGATCCATAACTTCATTAATATTCTGCGAAGAATATGTGGATCCTAATAATTAACGATGAAGTGTTGGACCATAACTTCATTAATATTCTGCGAAGAATATGTGGATCCTAATAGTTTTAAAGATTACTTATTCTAGCTCAAACCGAAAATCAAATGGGTCTAATATTATATTGATTCATTAAATTAAATCCATAATTATATCTGAAGAAAATATATATGTATATATATTTTCATAAAGATGGTGATTAAAATTTTTCGTACAAACTGTTAATGATGAAAATATTTTAACAGGTAGGTAATACCCGAGGAATATTTAAGATTTCACATTAATAAGTTACACTGTACATTTTTCAAATCTGATTCAACAGTCATTTCCTATCCTACTTACATCCACAAATATATGAATTCGTTCACCACAGAATAACCATTTCCATTCAAATTTCATATTTGGATTTTGACCTATCAGAATCCAACAAGTGACATAATGAAGAAAAACATTTGACGGAATAAAATTTGTTAGAAACAAACAAATTAACTATGAGATATTTTGTTAAGAATCCACGCTAACAAAATCCTAGCTAACTGTTCCTAGCTAACTGTGGACTAATCAACTGAGGACTACCAACAGTGGACAATTAAAATGAATTAAAATATTGATTATAACATATGAAACTAAACAATTCTTCAAGTTTGCCACTTGATTTCCATCTTAAACCTCATTTGTATCTTGACGATTACTATTTGTGTTCAAACCTTTCATGATTCTTGGAAACACTTTAATAGAGAGGATGAACCAACCGCACTTCATCTATGGAAGAAAAGATTGACGCGTATAGTTATGCACCGGAAAACTCTCAGAAACTGAGTAAACGTTTAACACGTAGCTGTGCTAATTCCTTAGTGTCATTATTACCCAAAATAACTTAGTAATCTCTCCAAATTAGCCAATTTTGTCACAGCTCCAACAAGTCAACTTCGACTTTTCGTTCGAAAACAGCCTTATTATAACTTTGATATATATGTGTGCTCTTTTATTGTTACTGGGGAACCTTTTATATTTCACCATATTACTATCAGCGTTTAATCATCTAAAAACACAATTCTCCTGAAACCACCTCGAATTGATAACCGATGATTCAGATATCGTAGCATTAAATGCAGAGGAAACAGAAAAATTGTAGATGGTCTAAACGGCCAAAAGTTTGATGATAAAGAAAGGAGTGTTAGGAACGCTCGATAGAAAATTTGGTACTGAAAAAAAGATTGAGCAAACCATGAAGGAGACCAAGGCCAAATACAAGGACTATACCATATATTCAAAGAAACCAGGTAATTCTGGATCCGATGAAACCTTCAACGAATATCTAGCTCCGTACTCATGTTAAAATCTTGCGGAAACCCTTTCTTCATCAATCATCGAACTTAGAAATTGCAAAATATCATCATAAATATCTTCGATATTTCTGAGGATATTTTCATAAATATTCTCGTCCGAAATTATTTATCTCTTCGTGCTATCTATATTACATCATAAAGGAAACTACTTAGGTTTCTAAATTTCTTTAAAATTCGAATTTAAATTATGAATGTTTTTGAAGTAGTGTTGGGAACTGAAGCATGAGTTAGTATAATATAATGACACTTGATCAACGTGATTATATTACAGTAATTCATGCTGAGTTTCTAATGAAACGTGATGATTCACAGTACCATCATCATGTGCCATTTACACGACTCTTACATTCCACCCAATCTCTAAACATATTATGAACATATCTTCTTGATAGTTCTATCTTTCGAATATTCTGGTAATTTGACAAATCAAGATCTTGCCATTACGATTTTCTTCTTAGAACATTAACTATGTTCATTTCAAAAATCCATACCTATGAATTCCGGACCATTATTCGCTTGACTTGTAGTCGAGAAGAGAAAACGATAGCACAAAGCTTCGAAACATAGGAGTAAAAATCACAGCAAACATAAGATATCATTAACCATAGATATCAATAATTATGGAAAGACAAATGCAAGGAAAGATTAGGAAAACCACTACCCCAAAGGCGAAGTAGAAGTAAACAGACTCCTCCGGTGGGAGTTGGAATAGAAGGATGAGTGTGGTGATAGTCAGAATGAGACCAATGATCAGGACTAGATGGAGCATATTGACGAATATTTTAAAGTATGAATTGAGGGGGAAAGAATAGAAGTTATGAGTTGTAAGGAAACGAAGGGGGTGGATTTATAGTAAAATATCTGACAGAGCAATCAAAATAGATGATCGCATTTAGAGCGAATCCTAATTTCCTTGATTACCAAAGAATCGAATATTATTATGAAGATTTTCTCCAAATCTCTTGAACTTGGAAATCAATCATATCTACGTTAAAAGATATGACGAATCTATACCTACTCATTTCACCCTTTGGTGATAGCTCCACCCGTACTCTTCATAAAATCAAATGGTTTTATCCATATTACTCATTGATGATAAAACTCTATTTATCAACTCATATTCGTCATGAAAACATTTTTATTGTTAGCCATGACAACTCCACTCAAATTTCGGGACAAAATTTCTTTAACGGGTAGGTACTGTAGTGACCCGGAAAATTTCAACTAATTTTAAACCAAACTCTCGATACGATTCATTATCTTTGACACGATAAGAAAAGTCTGTTAGGTTGAGTCTCAAAAATTTTGAACTGTTTCATATATTCATTTGACCTTTGACTATTTTCGACGATTCACGAACAACTAATTGTAAATAGATATGTATATATTTAAATAAATATATATATATGATTTAAAATATAATTTATGATGTAATTGTTAGAGATTAATTATGTAAAAATAATAATTAGTATATTAAAAATAAATATTAAATGATTGTATTATTCGTTTGATGTTTCAATTGATATTAAACAAGTTAAATTCAAACTTATGTGATTTTAAAATAAACGGTGATCCGAAAATGAGCCATATAAATTTTAGAATTATTAAAAATATATTTAGAAGCATATTAATAAATTTCAACACTTTTCATATTTTACCCAGAAATGAGAGGGAGAGTTGATGTAATTTTTATTTAACAAATTAATGATTAAATTTTATACCATAATGACAAAAATAAATAAATATAGTTAATTTAAAAATATGGGATTTTTATGAGACCTTTTTATCCGCCACTGATTTCAAATAGTGCACGATATATAGTCCGTGAAGACTGTCGGCAGTATCACTCCAAATTGAGGATTGCTAATATGGTTCTAATCACCACGTTTATTTTTATTATTACATCATGTCATCAACTTGTTACATTATTGACTATTATATATAGGTATGTAATTGAGTTAACTACATATATATTTGTAGATAGAGATAGATTCCAAGTGATATGTAAAGCCCCACTTGCCATCACTGAATTACTTGTTTTCATTTTTTTTTTTGTTTATAAGATCAATCACCAAAACCATCCTTGTCATTTCTTTAGTCGATCAACCATCACCTCTCTCATTAACATGGTCACTATTTTCTTTATTCTTTCAAACAAATACTAAGAGCCAAACTCCATTTTTTTTTTCTGTTAGACATCTTAATCAAAACCACTATCTCTAATATATATATATATACATATATATATATATATATATATATATATATATATATATATATATATATATATATATATATATATATATATATATATATATATATATATATATATATATATATATATATATATATATATATATACATACATACATATACATAGGATGCCTTTGAATATTCATGCTGGATCCTTTGTCTATCATTTTAACATATAGCATAATTATCACTTTATCACATATCTAAATTCTATTTATATATCTCTACATACATATACATATATGCATGCATAGATAACATATACATACAAATATTGAGTGGAGAATTCTTGTCAATATTTCTTGTTTCCTATCAACATCATCACCCTCCCACTTGAAGCTAGACTCGGATGCCTATTTTGATAATTGATATTGATACTCTACACTATATAATATATAAAATTTATCTATCTATTTACTATATTTATATATACATATACATATGAGTTAAGATAAACACACATCACCTTCTTTCTTAGATTCATAACCACAACCCATTTATCCAATTTCATCAAATTTTACCAACATAAACCGCTCGCTACAATTATGCTTAACATGTTTTCCTGTTTCAGTCTAAAAACGTCCAAAACAACTTGTTGTTGTTGTTGTGAATATTACATTTGTTTCAACAAACCCATCTCATCAAACATATTAAACAAACACCACTTCAACCACAAAAATTACTACTCCTTGTCGGTTTAAGAACAAACCCACACAAACATCTATCGATTGATGATACAAACGGATCACACAAGTTAACGTTTGAAACACAACAATTTGGAAAAATGGAAGAAGCGGCACAAAACGAAATTATTAATCCAACTTTTTGTCCTTTGGTCACACCCATAATTACATATGGAGTATATATTCCATCGGACCAACAAGCACCACCCGTCACCTTTATCGAACCACCGCCACCACCTTTGGTTAACCACCGCCATCTTCTACCTCAATACCACACCAAACCACCATCACTTCTCACCATCATCGTTCCTGTCTCTTCTCATAATCGTGAAACCCCGACACCACACACACCCATTTCCAACCCTTGGACAACCGCCAATCGCCATCACACACATCATTTTTTTTCCTTTTCTCCTCATGATCGTCGTTCATTTTTTTATTCCCTGTCACTGCTACAACAGCAGTTTTTGCTTCGGTTCATACCTAATCATCACAAGCTACTTCAGTAATACCGGGCTTTACTTCTTTGTTATAAAAACAACGAGGAATACTTGAGGATACATGATACATGATGAGTATGATGATGACGAGGAAGATGGAGTAACAATCAACATTTTTTTTCTTGTCTGATCAATGCTACGGCGAAGATGAGGGTTTACGTGTATAACTAAAAGGATGATGATACTGTAGTGATAATGTTAATGGTGTTGAGATGATTCGAATGATGATATGGATGGTGCTGTGATGATAATAAAATGATGATTGTGATTTTATGTGAAGAACATAAAGTTGTTAAAATGAAGAAGATGCAAAAAGAAAAAAATTTAGATAAAAGAATTTAAAAAGCTAACTAATCAGGAAAAATAGAACAGTTCATTGGTTTGGAAGTGGGTTTCCTAGACAGGAGGTCGTGGGTTCGAAACCAGGGATCTGCAATATTTTTTTTATATATAAAAGCTGTCTTAAGAATGTGGGTCTGTTGGGCCGTGATCTTGTAGCGTTATTGGGCCGTGTTCCTACTACTTAAGTTAGTGGGCCGTAATACAGTTTCTATGAGCTGAAACAAAGACGAATACATGGGTTATATAGAGTTATTATGGAAAATAAATTAGATAATAATAAAACAGCTGAACGGTTAAGGGGTGTTTGTGTTATACGAGAGGTTGCGGGTTCGAGTCTGGCCTGTGGCATTTCTTTTTAAATGCATGTTTCTTCAAAGGTTGTATTCTATAATAATAATAATAATTATTATTATTATTATTATTATTATTATTATTAATACAATTATTATTATTATTAACATCATTGATATTATTGTTGTTATCATTAGTGTTAAAAATATCATTTTTATAAATATCATTTAGTAAAAGTATTATTATTATTATTATTATTATTATTATTATTATTATTATTATTATTATTATTATTATTATTATTATTATTTATTATTTTCATTACTATTATTACAACATATATTAATTACATAAAATGTATCTAACACATATGTAATTTCTATGTTAATCTTACAAACTATTTTGTTTTCAAAATAAAATATAATTATTTATTATTAACTAAATTACATTTACAATATAGATATATTTTAATATAACCTTATATATAATATTTAACACATCATATATGTGTTAATTAAAATACTTTAATAAGAATTCGATATATATATAAATATTAACTATATAATTAAAATATATAAAATAGATATAATTAATATATTTATTTAGAGTAACATATAAATCATTAATAAAACTAGTATATTAATAATATCAACTTGCTTAAATGTTATTATATGATTTAATATATATAACTGTTATAGGTTCGTGAATCCGAGGTCAAGCCTATACTTGTTCAATGGCGTTCTATGTATTTTTACTACAAAATACATTAGGTGAGTTTCATTTACCTTTTTACCCTTTATATTTTTGGGCTGAGAATACATGCGCAATTTTTATAAATGTTTTACGAAAAAGACATAAGTAATCGAAACTACATTATATGGTTGAATTATCGAAATCGAATATGCCCTTTTTTATTAAGTCTGGTAATCTAAAAATTAGGAAACATACACCCTAATTGACACGAATCCTAAAGATAGATCTATCGGGCCCAACAAGCCCCATCCAAAGTACCGGATGCTTTAGTACTTCGAAATTTATATCATGTCCGAAGGAGGATCCCGAAATGATGGGGATATTCTTATATGCATATTGTGAATGTCGATTACCAGGTGTTCAATCCATATGAATGATTATTTTTGTCTCTATGTATGGGACGTATATTTATGAGAACTAAAAATGAAATCTTGTGGTCTATTAAAATGATGGAAATGAAATGATTACTATAAACTAATGAACGCACCAACCTTTTGGTTGACACTTTAAAGCATGTTTATTCTCAGGTTTGAAAGAAATCTTTCGTTGTGCATTAGCTCATTTTAAAGATATTACTTGGAGTCATTCATGACCTATTTCAAAAGACGTTGCATTCGAGTCGTTGAAGTTCATTAGAGATTATTATTAAGTAAATGACAGATTAGGTCATTTATAGTTTGGATATTATGAAATGGTGTGCATACCTGTCAACTTTCAATGAAATGAAAGTTTGTCTTTTAAAAACGAATGCAATGTTTGTAAAATGTATCATATAGAGGTCAAATACCTCGCGATGTAATCATATGTAATGTTCTCATCCATATGGATTTGGTCGGGGCACTACAAAGACTATCATTAATCACTAAAAGCTAGTGATTAAAGTCCAATAATACCAACTAACAAAAATTTAGGGTATTTTCATACCCATCTTGCCCAGCTATGTCAACCATTACCCATTTGACTCATTTTAAAGTCAAGACCCATAATTGGGTCAAACTTGAACCCCATTAACAATCTCTCACTAACACATAAGTGTGTTAGTGATTCATTCAACACAAGTAACCCTACCATCTTTAAATCATTTGACTAAACCCGAGATTACAAACCTTAGGGTTTCCATACATCAAGTTTACTCAAAATTCGCCCATTTAACCCTAAAATGGGTCTTACAAGCTACACATGCACAAACCCTAGCTATAGATCAAATTGAACTTGAAACTCGGAGTTAAAACTTACCAAAACTATCAAAACGTAGCTAGAGATGTAGGGAACAACTTTAAAACTTGGACTTGGGCAAGATTTCGTCTCCTTCTTCCCCAAAATGAGCTCTCTCTCACTAAAACTCTATTTCTCTCTCTAAAATTGAAGTGTGTAGGTGAAAGAGTGATAAATGAGATAAGGATAAGTTCTAGATCAGTTCTTAAGGCCTCAAACCGTCCAAAAAGTGAAAAGACCAAAACACCCCCAAAAATACCCTTAAAACGGGTCAAAATAGTCAGTTCAGCGAACGTGCCGCGTTTCGCAACAGGATGTCGCGGTTCGCGATACGAAAATGCGATAAACTCAAACAGAACACGACAAATCGAACAGGTCAGCTGGTTTTCAAGGCGTCACATTTTGGTCATGACCATCGCGTTCCACGATGGCCTGAGACGCGACAAAATGGATTGAAACGCGATGATCGGTCAGGTCAGACCCAATTTCATAGTTTAGGCCATTTAAATTCGATCGCGGTTAACGCTAAACATTCAAGAGTTAAAATACGCACCTTGGACTATGTACAAGGAAAACAGGATGTTACAATAACAAACTTGTCCAGGTATGGCTTACACACACGGTTCATGAGATCCATGAACACAGTTGATGCATTCATCAAACCAAAGGGCATTACCGTAAATTCATGATGTCTGTAGCGTGTTCTGAATGCTGTCTTCGGTATTTCTGTCTCTTTTACACTCATCTGGTGATAACCTGATCTTAATTCAATCTTGGAGTAACATCATGATCCTTGCAACAGATCAAACAAATCATTGATCTTCGGTAACGGATATCTATTCTTGATAGTTAGCTTATTCAGTTCCCTATAATCGATACAAAGTCTCATAGATCCATCCTTCTTTTTTTTATGAAAAGAACTGGAGCTTCAACTCTAATGTCGTTGGCCATGTAGTTCCTTTCTTGTACTTTCCACAGATCAACGCATTATGACCCTGATGTTCTTCACCATTGGGGAGCTCTTCAACACAAAATAACACAACATGCGAGTGTCGATAAAACAATGTTATAGAAATATACTAGCAACGAGTAGTGGTGCATAGTAACTAGTAGCGAATCATAGGGATTTCCTGTGATGACCCAAAATTTTTTTTGACTTATTTAAACCAATTCTCTATACGATTTATTATTTTAAAACGTTAAACAAAGTCTGTTAGATTGAGTCTCAACATTTTAGAACTGTTTCATATATACAATTACCTTTGATTACTCTCGACGATTCATGAACAATTATATGTATGTATATATATATGTACAAGTAAAAACGACTTTCCTACAGTAAAATCCTATTTGCTACAGTAAAAATGACTTTGCAACAGTAAAACACTATTTGCTACAGTAAAACACTATTTGCTACAGTGAAACCGTATTTTGCTACAGTGCTGCAGTGAAAATACCAGCTATCATACGAGCATCAACGCAACGCCATTTGAAGCACTTTACGGTAGAAAGTGCAGATCTCCTATATGTTGGAGTGAAGTAGGAGAAAGACAACTTACTGGACCAGAAATTATTCACGAAACCACCGAAAAGATCATTTAAATACAACAGCGATTGAAAACGGCCATGAGTCGCCAAAAGAGTTATGCTGATGTAAGAAGAAAACCACTAGAATTTCAAGTGGGCGACAAAGTCATGTTGAAAGTGTCACCCTGGAAAGGCGTTGTACGATTTGGTAAACAAGGAAAGCTAAGTCCTAGGTACGTAGGACCCTTTGAAATCACCAAAAGCATTGGAATAGTTGCTTATCGATTAAAGCTACCGCAAGAACTTAGTAGTGTTCACGACACATTTCACGTGTCAAATTTGAAGAAATGTTTAGCTGAAGAGGATGTCATAATTCCTCTTGACGAAATACGAATTAATGATAAACTCCATTTTGTCGAAGAACCTGTTAAAATCATGGACCGTGAGGTCAAACAATTAAAACAAAGTAAAATACCGATAGTTAGGGTTCGTTGGAACGCAAGACGAGGACCCGAGTTTACTTGGGAACGAGAAGATCAAATGAAGTAAAAGTATCCACATTGTTCACTGATATCGCTCATGAAACAGGTACTACTCAAAATTTCAGGATGAAATTTTCTTTAGCGGAGAGGTACTGTGATGACCCGAAATTTCTTTTGACTTAAATTTTAGGACTATTTCATATATACAATTATATGTATGTATATATATATGTACAAGTAAAAACGACTTTCCTACAGTAAAACCCTATTTGCTACAGTAAAAATGACTTTGCTACAGCAAAACACTATTTGCTACAGTAAACACTATTTGCTACAGTAAAACACTATTTGATGTCGGCGAACTAGCAAACAAAAACGGAAAAGGCGGCCATGCGATTGCATGGCAAAAACACTGAAAACTCATGCGATCGCATGAGCTACAGTAAATGCAAAAGTATTATAAAAGGTCAGTTTGCTCGACGTATATCCTCACACTTTTTCTTCTTCTATAATCTTTATTTATATTTATATTATAATTATAATTTTAAATTTAAATTTAATAATAATAAGGTATATACGGGGGTGTTTTTAATTCGGGTTTCAAACCGCTTTAAGCTAAAGAAATATTGGGTATTGTTCGGGGTATTGTTCTTGAATCCAAGGCCAACAATACAGTCGTTTACCATCATTACGTCTACGCAATTTGCCTACAATATTGAGTCTCAATATTGAACTGTGAGTTTATAGTCTCCCTTTTTAAATACTTTAAATATTTTTGGGCTGAGAATACATGCAATTTATTTTAAACGCAATAAGACACAAGTACATACTAAATTCTACACTGAGTTAAACCGAAAATCCCTTAGCTTTGGTAACTAGTAGCTGCCAGTACATAGGATATGGACTGGTGGGCGCGAATAATTGTATATGGATCCATAGGGCTTGACATCCCCGTCCGAGCTAGAGCGCTAGCCTTTTAACGGACGTATGTTATTTGAGTTTAAGACACGTTGGTTTGCGTGTATTAAAACGAATGGGGTAATTATCACTATAGCGTTAAGTTTAGTTACCAGGGTGCTCTGTTACGTAGAATCTATTGATAAACTTTTGATGAAATCTTGTGGTCTATCTTTATATATGTTTATGACTCGAGCAATTAAACCTATAACTCACCAACATTCGTGTTGACTTTTTAGCATGTTTTATTCTCAGGTCCTTAGAATGCTTCCGCTGTGATGTGCTTGTTGCCTGCATGGAGTCTCTCATGCTTTGTACAAAGTTTATTGCATTCAAAATAAAACTGCGTTGTGTAATAAATAATTGGACTGTGATGTCAACCTGTAAATTAAAGACTTATGTATTTAGGGGTTTTGCTTATACCTAAGCACTCGCCCACATGTTTATAACTTTCTATGTTTAGAAAGTCACTTATTTTAATGAATGCAATATTTTATCAAAACGTATCATATAGAGGTCAAAACCTCACTGTGGAATCAATGATTAACGTGCCGTGTCAATAGCGATTTTGACGGGTCGTTACAGTTTGTATCCGAGCTTGAGGTCATAGGGAACCAGAAATTACATTAGTATGTTTAACTGGTAATTATTAGGATGCATTAGTGAGTCTGGACTATGACCATATCTGTTTTTACTGATTTTGCTTATTATTTGGTCAAAAACATTATATGTGATATATTTATACGCTAACATAATTGTTGTTTCAATTATGTGATAGATGACTTCTTCTAATCCTATCATTTTGTACGACTCAGAATCGGACACTGAATCTATTCTATCCACAACTGAAAAGGGCGTTCCAATACCTATTAAAGAAGAAATTGTGTTAGCCTGGGAATCTCAACTCCCGGTAAACCCAGAGGAGGTTCCAGCTCCACCCAACTCTAGATTTTCGGAGCCACAGTATCGTTGGCATGGACCCATGATCCCTGGAGTAAACGAGGATCATCCATTTCTAAACAAATATGGACATTGGTCCAGATATACCGCCGACGGGCGGGTTGTGCCGATTACGCCTGGCAGATTTCGGTTCATGACCACCGGTACATATTCTCGCAGTTCGTCATCATATTCTCCTACACATGACTCAGACAGTTCTTCATCAGACGAGATCAGTAAGGAGGAGGATTTCGCTAATGAAATAAAAGAGATCACTAAGGAGAAATTCCAACTTGCTATAGATAATAAAAATAAGCACAATAATAAAAAGTCCTTAATTATTAAAAAGGAACAGGACCATTCGATCCGTAACCACCCTTATTGTATTAAACCCACTGAGACAATGGGTACCTCAAAACCCCAACCAAAAATAAAATACACTGCTAGAATGTCTGTCGGACCATGTGCACACAAACAATTGGCAGAGAGAACCAAATGGGAAGAAGTTTCTGATAGTTCTGAATAAACGACCTCGCAACCATAAATCTTCCATGCGCTATTCTATTGCTTATGTGTGCTACTCTATCTTGTTATGTAAAATAAGCATATGTAAAATATCAGTATTTTATGGTATTGTATTATTTTGGTTTATTAATACTAAATGCATGGAATGATTATTTGTATTATTACTACTTCTTATTATTATTATTACATAATAATGTAGTAACTCGCTATAATTTTTCATAGTGGAATATTATTAGGATTTTAGTAGTTAATTCCTTGTACTAGCTAATATGTATGAACTTAACGGGTAGGTAATACCCTAGAAATAATTATAAAATGCTAATAAGAAGAAAAGGCTTTTATAATAATCGGTTCATATTATTAATATGCTACGATTAACTATTGACAACTCATTTTACCTATAATATTCTATATGATTAAATTATATCTGTTGTGTTTATTGAAGAAACATGTCTCAAATGTCGGATGCTGAGTTTGAGCAACTAGTCGAGAAACGTGTGAATGAAAGAATTGCTGCAGCCGAGGCAGCAAAAGCAACAACCGAAGCAGCAGCCAAAGCAGCAGCCGTAAACACAAACTCACGAAACGGATGCTCATACAAAACTTTTCAAGGATGCAAACCACAGATGTTTAGTGGAACCGAGGAACCAGTCGGTCTAACCTGATGGTTTGAAAAGATGGAGTCCGTTTTCAAAATCAGTAATTGTGCAAACGGAGACAAGTCAAAGTATGCTTCATGCACGTTGCAAGATGGTGCACTTACTTGGTGGAACAATTATGCTAAAGCAGAAGGAATAGATACGGCATATGATATCTCTTGGGAAGAACTGAAAAAGATGCTAATCGAGGAGTACTGTTGAAATGTCCCGTTCTTATTGATTAAAAACGTTCCATATTAATTGATTTCGTTGCGAGGTTTTGACCTCTATATGAGACGTTTTTCAAAGACTGCATTCATTTTTAAAACAAACCATAACCTTTATTTCATAAATAAAGGTTTAAAAATCTTTACGTAGATTATCAAATAATGATAATCTAAAATATCCTGTTTACACACGACCATTACATAATGGTTTACAATACAAATATGTTACATCGAAATCAGTTTCTTGAATGCAGTTTTTACACAATATCATACAAACATGGACTCCAAATCTTGTCCTTATTTTAGTATGCAACAGCGGAAGCTCTTAATATTCACCTGAGAATAAACATGCTTTAAACGTCAACAAA
Organism: Rutidosis leptorrhynchoides; assembly: GCF_046630445.1. Taxonomy (NCBI): domain Eukaryota; kingdom Viridiplantae; phylum Streptophyta; class Magnoliopsida; order Asterales; family Asteraceae; genus Rutidosis; species Rutidosis leptorrhynchoides. Next base: position 239,267,845 of record NC_092339.1, read on the forward strand.
AATGTTGGTGAGTTATAGGTTTAACCTATATATATCAAATCGTAACAATAGACCACAAGATTTCATATTTCAATACACATCCCATACATAGAGATAAAAATCATTCATATGGTGAACACCTGGTAACCGACATTAACAAGATGCATATATAAGAATATCCCCATCATTCCGGGACACCCTTCGGATATGATATAAATTTTGAAGTACTAAAGCATCCGGTACTTTGGATGGGGTTTGTTAAGCCCAATAGATCTATCTTTAGGATTCGCGTCAATTAGGGTGTCTGTTCCCAAATTCTTAGATTACCAGACTTAATAAAAAAGGGGCATATTCGATTTCGATAATTCAACCATAGAATGTAGTTTCACGTACTTGTGTCTATTTTGTAAATCATTTATAAAACCTGCATGTATTCTCATCCCAAAAATATTAGATTTTAAAAGTGGGACTATAACTCACTTTCACAGATTTTTACTTCGTCGGGAAGTAAGACTTGGCCACTGGTTGATTCACGAACCTATAACAATATATACATATATATCAAAGTATGTTCAAAATATATTTACAACACTTTTAATATATTTTGATGTTTTAAGTTTATTAAGTCAGCTGTCCTCGTTAGTAACCTACAACTAGTTGTCCACAGTTAGATGTACAGAAATAAATCGATAAATATTATCTTGAATCAATCCACGACCCAGTGTATACGTATCTCAGTATTGATCACAACTCAAACTATATATATTTTGGAATCAACCTCAACCCTGTGTAGCTAACTCCAACATTCACATATAGAGTGTCTATGGTTGTTCCGAAATATATATAGATGTGTCGACATGATAGGTCGAAACATTGTATACGTGTCTATGGTATCTCAAGATTACATAATATACAATACAAGTTGATTAAGTTATGGTTGGAATAGATTTGTTACCAATTTTCACGTAGCTAAAATGAGAAAAATTATCCAATCTTGTTTTACCCATAACTTCTTCATTTTAAATCCGTTTTGAGTGAATCAAATTGCTATGGTTTCATATTGAACTCTATTTTATGAATCTAAACATAAAAGTATAGGTTTATAGTCGGAAAAATAAGTTACAAGTCGTTTTTGTAAAGGTAGTCATTTCAGTCGAAAGAACGACGTCTAGATGACCATTTTAGAAAACATACTTCCACTTTGAGTTTAATCATAATTTTTGGATATAGTTTCATGTTCATAATAAAAATCATTTTCTCAGAATAACAAATTTAAAATCAAAGTTTATCATAGTTTTTAATTAACTAACCCAAAACAGCCCGCGGTGTTACTACGACGGCGTAAATCCGGTTTTACGGTATTTTTCGTGTTTCCAGGTTTTAAATCATTAAGTTAGCATATCATATAGATATAGAACATGTGTTTAGTTGATTTTAAAAGTCAAGTTAGAAGGATTAACTTTTGTTTGCGAACAAGTTTAGAATTAACTAAACTATGTTCTAGTGATTACAAGTTTAAACCTTCGAATAAGATAGCTTTATATGTATGAATCGAATGATGTTATGAACATCATTACTACCTTAAGTTCCTTGGATAAACCTACTGGAAAATAGAAAAATGGATCTAGCTTCAATGGATCCTTGGATGGCTCGAAGTTCTTGAAGCAGAATCATGACACGAAAACAAGTTCAAGTAAGATCATCACTTGAAATAAGATTGTTATAGTTATAGAAATTGAACCAAAGTTTGAATATGATTATTACCTTGTATTAGAATGATAACCTACTGTAAGAAACAAAGATTTCTTGAGGTTGGATGATCACCTTACAAGATTGGAAGTGAGCTAGCAAACTTGAAAGTATTCTTGATTTTATGAAACTAGAACTTTTGGAATTTATGAAGAACACTTAGAACTTGAAGATAGAACTTGAGAGAGATCAATTAGATGAAGAAAATTGAAGAATGAAAGTGTTTGTAGGTGTTTTTGGTCGTTGGTGTATGGATTAGATATAAAGGATATGTAATTTTGTTTTCATGTAAATAAGTCATGAATGATTACTCATATTTTTGTAATTTTATGAGATATTTCATGCTAGTTGCCAAGTGATGGTTCCCACATGTGTTAGGTGACTCACATGGGCTGCTAAGAGCTGATCATTGGAGTGTATATACCAATAGTACATACATCTAAAAGCTGTGTATTGTACGAGTACGAATACGGGTGCATACGAGTAGAATTGTTGATGAAACTGAACGAGGATGTAATTGTAAGCATTTTTGTTAAGTAGAAGTATTTTGATAAGTGTATTGAAGTCTTTCAAAAGTGTATAAATACATATTAAAACACTACATGTATATACATTTTAACTGAGTCGTTAAGTGATCGTTAGTCGTTACATTTAAGTGTTGTTTTGAAACCTTTAGGTTAACGATCTTGTTAAATGTTGTTAACCCAATGTTTATAATATCAAATGAGATTTTAAATTATTATATTATCATGATATTATCATGTATGAATATCTCTTAATATGATATATATATACATTAAATGTCTTTACAACGATAATCGTTACATATATGTCTCGTTTAAAAATCATTAAGTTAGTAGTCTTGTTTTTACATATGTAGTTCATTGTTAATATACTTAATGATATGTTTACTTATCATAGTATCATGTTAACTATATATATATATCCATATATATGTCATCATATAGTTTTTACAAGTTTTAACGTTCGTGAATCACCGGTCAACTTGGGTGGTCAATTGTCTATATGAAACATATTTCAATTAATCAAGTCTTAACAAGTTTGATTGCTTAACATGTTGGAAACATTTAATCATGTAAATATCAATCTCAATTAATATATATAAACATGGAAAAGTTCGGGTCACTACAGTACCTACCCGTTAAATAAATTTCGTCCCGAAATTTTAAGCTGTTGAAGGTGTTGACGAATCTTCTGGAAATAGATGCGGGTATTTCTTCTTCATCTGATCTTCATGCTCCCAGGTGAACTCGGGTCCTCTACGAGCATTCCATCGAACCTTAACAATTGGTATCTTGTTTTGCTTAAGTCTTTTAACCTCACGATCCATTATTTCAACGGGTTCTTCGATGAATTGGAGTTTTTCGTTGATTTGGATTTCATCTAACGGAATAGTGAGATCTTCTTTAGCAAAACATTTCTTCAAATTTGAGACGTGGAAAGTGTTATGTACAGCCGCGAGTTGTTGAGGTAACTCAAGTCGGTAAGCTACTGGTCCGACACGATCAATAATCTTGAATGGTCCAATATACCTTGGATTTAATTTCCCTCGTTTACCAAATCGAACAACGCCTTTCCAAGGTGCAACTTTAAGCATGACCATCTCTCCAATTTCAAATTCTATATCTTTTCTTTTAATGTCAGCGTAGCTCTTTTGTCGACTTTGGGCGGTTTTCAACCGTTGTTGAATTTGGATGATCTTCTCGGTAGTTTCTTGTATAATCTCCGGACCCGTAATCTGTCTATCCCCCACTTCACTCCAACAAATCGGAGACCTGCACTTTCTACCATAAAGTGCTTCAAACGGCGCCATCTCAATGCTTGAATGGTAGCTGTTGTTGTAGGAAAATTCTGCTAACGGTAGATGTCGATCCCAACTGTTTCCGAAATCAATAACACATGCTCGTAGCATGTCTTCAAGAGTTTGTATCGTCCTTTCGCTCTGCCCATCAGTTTGTGGATGATAGGCAGTACTCATGTCTAGACGAGTTCCTAATGCTTGCTGTAATGTCTGCCAGAATCTTGAAATAAATCTGTCATCCCTATCAGAGATAATAGAGATTGGTATTCCATGTCTGGAGACGACTTCCTTCAAATACAGTCGTGCTAACTTCTCCATCTTGTCATCTTCTCTTATTGGCAGGAAGTGTGCTGATTTGGTGAGACGATCAACTATTACCCAAATAGTATCAAAACCACTTGCAGTCCTTGGCAATTTAGTGATGAAATCCATGGTAATGTTTTCCCATTTCCATTCCGGGATTTCGGGTTGTTGAAGTAGACCTGATGGTTTCTGATGCTCAGCTTTGACCTTAGAACACGTCAAACATTCTCCTACGTATTTAGCAACATCGGCTTTCATACCCGGCCACCAAAAATGTTTCTTGAGATCCTTGTACATCTTCCCCGTTCCAGGATGTATTGAGTATCTGGTTTTATGAGCTTCTCTAAGTACCATTTCTCTCATATCTCCAAATTTTGGTACCCAAATCCTTTCAGCCCTATACCGGGTTCCGTCTTCCCGAATATTAAGATGCTTCTCCGATCCTTTGGGTATTTCATCCTTTAAATTTCCCTCTTTTAAAACTCCTTGTTGCGCCTCCTTTATTTGAGTAGTAAGGTTATTATGAATCATTATATTCATAGATTTTACTCGAATGGGTTCTCTGTCCTTCCTGCTCAAGGCATCGGCTACCACATTTGCCTTCCCCGGGTGGTAACGAATCTCAAAGTCATAATCATTCAATAATTCAATCCACCTACGCTGCCTCATATTCAGTTGTTTCTGATTAAATATGTGTTGAAGACTTTTGTGGTCGGTATATATAATACTTTTGACCCCATATAAGTAGTGCCTCCAAGTCTTTAATGCAAAAACAACCGCGCCTAATTCCAAATCATGCGTCGTATAATTTTGTTCGTGAATCTTCAATTGTCTAGACGCATAAGCAATCACCTTCGTTCGTTGCATTAATACACAACCGAGACCTTGCTTTGATGCATCACAATAAATCACAAAATCATCATTCCCTTCAGGCAATGACAATATAGGTGCCGTAGTTAGCTTTTTCTTCAATAACTGAAACGCTTTCTCTTGTTCATCATTCCATTCAAATTTCTTCCATTTATGCGTTAATGCAGTCAAGGGTTTTGCTATTCTGGAAAAGTCTTGGATGAACCTTCTGTAGTAACCAGCTAGTCCTAAAAACTGGCGTATGTGTTTCGGAGTTTTCGGGGTTTCCCACTTTTCAACAGTTTCTATCTTTGCCGGATCCACCTTAATACCTTCTTTGTTCACTATGTGACCGAGGAATTGAACTTCTTCCAACCAAAATGCACACTTTGAAAACTTAGCGTACAATTCTTCCTTCCTCAATACTTCTAACACCTTTCTCAAATGTTCACCGTGTTCTTGGTCATTCTTTGAGTAAATAAGTATGTCATCAATGAAAACAATGACAAACTTGTCAAGGTATGGTCCACACACTCGGTTCATAAGGTCCATGAACACAGCTGGTGCATTAGTTAAACCAAACGGCATGACCATAAACTCGTAATGACCGTAACGTGTTCTGAAAGCAGTCTTTGGAATATCATCTTCTTTCACCCGCATTTGATGATACCCGGAACGTAAGTCAATCTTTGAATAAACAGACGAGCCTTGTAGTTGATCAAATAAGTCATCGATTCTCGGTAGTGGGTAGCGGTTCTTGATGGTAAGTTTGTTCAACTCTCGGTAGTCGATACACAACCTGAATGTACCATCTTTCTTCTTGACAAACAAAACAGGAGCTCCCCACGGTGATGTGCTTGGTCGAATGAAACCACGCTCTAAAAGTTCTTGTAATTGGCTTTGTAGTTCTTTCATCTCGCTGGGTGCGAGTCTGTAAGGAGCACGAGCTATTGGTGCAGCTCCTGGTACAAGATCTATTTGAAATTCAACGGATCGATGTGGGGGTAATCCCAGTAATTCTTTCGGAAATACATCAGGAAATTCTTTTGCGACGGGAACATCATTGATGCTCTTTTCTTCAGTTTGTACTTTCTCGACGTGTGCTAGAACAGCATAGCAACCTTTTCTTATTAGTTTTTGTGCTTTCAAATTACTAATAAGATGTAGCTTCGTGTTGCCCTTTTCTCCGTACACCATTAAGGGTTTTCCTTTTTCTCGTATAATGCGAATTGCATATTTGTAACAAACGATCTCCGCTTTCACTTCTTTCAACCAGTCCATACCGATTATCACATCAAAACTCCCTAACTCTACTGGTATCAAATCAATCTTAAATGTTTCGCTAACCAGTTTAATTTCTCGATTCCGACATATATTATCTGCTGAAATTAATTTACCATTTGCTAATTCGAGTAAAAATTTATTATCCAAAGGCGTCAATGGACAACTTAATTTAGCACAAAAATCTCTACTCATATAGCTTCTATCCGCACCCGAATCAAATAAAACGTAAGCAGATTTATTGTCAATAAGAAACGTACCCGTAACAAGCTCCGGGTCTTCCTGTGCCTCTGCCGCATTAATATTGAAAACTCTTCCACGGCCTTGTCCATTCGTGTTCTCCTGGTTCGGGCAATTTCTAATAATGTGGCCCGGTTTTCCACATTTATAACAAACTACATTGGCATAACTTGCTCCGACACTACTTGCTCCGCCATTACTCGTTCCGACACCATTTGTTCCTTTCGTTCTATTAACCCCTGGTCCGTAGACCTCACACTTCGCCGCGCTATGACCATTTCTTTTACACTTGTTGCAAAATTTGGTGCAGAACCCCGAGTGATTCTTTTCACACCTTTGGCATAGCTGCTTCTGATTGTTGTTGTTGTTGCGGTTATTATTGTTGTTAGGATGATTGTTGTAGTTGCTGTTGTTGTTGTTGTTGTTGTTGGGCCGTTTGTTGTAGTTGCGATTGATGTTGCGATTGTTGGGATAATTGTTGCGATTATTGTTGTAATTGCTGTTGCTGTTGTATTGGTGATTCTTATCACCGTTTTCCTCCCACTTTCTTTTGACTTGCTTCACATTGGCCTCTTCAGCAGTCTGTTCTTTAATTCTTTCTTCAATTTGGTTCACGAGTTTGTGAGCCATTCTACATGCCTGTTGTATGGAGGCGGGCTCGTGTGAACTTATATCTTCTTGGATTCTTTCCGGTAATCCTTTCACAAACGCGTCGATCTTCTCTTCCTCATCTTCGAATGCTCCCGGACACAATAGGCACAATTCTGTGAATCGTCTTTCGTACGTGGTAATATCAAATCCTTGGGTTCGTAACCCTCTAAGTTCTGTCTTGAGCTTATTGACCTCGGTTCTGGGACGGTACTTCTCGTTCATCAAGTGCTTGAATGCTGACCACGGTAGTGCATACGCATCGTCTTGTCCCACTTGCTCTAGATAGGTATTCCACCATGTTAACGCAGAACCTGTGAAGGTATGCGTAGCGTACTTTACTTTGTCCTCTTCAGTACACTTACTTATGGCAAACACCGATTCGACCTTCTCGGTCCACCGTTTCAATCCGATCGGTCCTTCGGTTCCATCAAATTCCAAAGGTTTGCAGACAGTGAATTCTTTGTAGGTGCATCCTACACGATTTCCTGTACTGCTAGATCCAAGGTTATTGTTGGTATGTAGCGCAGCCTGTACTGCGGCTATGTTTGAAGCTAGAAAAGTACGGAATTCCTCTTCATTCATATTCACGGTGTGTCGAGTAGTCGGTGCCATTTCCTTCAAAATAGTTAAATGGAACAAGTTAATCATACAGAATATTAAGAGTAGTTAATAGTATTTCGTAGCATAATATGAACTCATTTATAAAAGCTTTTTCTTCATATTAGCGTTTTATAAGTTTAAATTCGGGTAGTACCTACCCGTTAAGTTCATACTTAGTAGCTAATATACAATTCAACTACTACAATTCTATATGAAAAACTGATTATAATAATATTTCGCGTTCAAACTTTTATACAATATTTTACAAACTTACACTACCGCTTATTTTACATAAAGCATGAAATATAGCACACAATAACTTTGATACAAGATAGTTGTGAAGATAATTCTAGCTAGTACACAAGTCGTTCAGCAAAGGCAATAAAGACACATAATTCATACGTCCAGAAACAAGTCATGCATTCTGGTTTTACTAGGACTACTTCCCATCCTTGGTCTTGTGCAACATAACCGTTATGGCCGTTGATAAGACAGCGTGTTGTAACGTCGTCAAAGGGACGAGGGTTACGTAATGTCCAACAGTCCTGTAATAATCTAAAAACCTCATTTCTTACCCCAATTACCGACTCCGTCACTTGTGGAAACGTTTTGTTTAATAGTTGTAGCCCGATGTTCTTGTTCTCACTTTGGTGAGAAGCGAACATTACTAATCCGTAAGCATAACATGCTTCTTTATGTTGCATGTTAGCCGCTTTTTCTAAATCGCGAAGTCCAATATTCGGATATATTGAGTCAAAATAATTTCTTAACCCGTTGCGTAAAATAGCATTTGGGTTCCCCGCAATATATGCGTCAAAGTAAACACATCGTAACTTATGGGTTTCCTAACGTGATATCCCCCATCTTTCAAACGAAAGTCTCTTATAAACCAAGACATTCTTGGAACGTTCTTCGAATGTCTTACAAACTGATCTCGCCTTAAATAGTTGTGCCAAGGAATTCTGGCCGACTCTAGACAAGATTTCATCAATCATGTCTCCGGGTAGGTCTCTTAAAATATTGGGTTGTCTATCCATTTTGTGTTTTTAAACTGTAAAATAGACAAGAGTTAGATTCATAAAAAAATACTTATTAATACAAGCAATTTTTACATATATCATAAAGCATAAGAACACTATATTACATATATTACACCACACGAATACAACTATCTTATTCCGACTCGCTCGTTTCTTCTTCTTCGGTTTTGGTTCGTTTTGCCAAGTTTCTAGGGATATATGATGTTCCCCTAATACGAGCCGTCGTTGTCCACATTGGTTTAGAAAAACCTGGTGGTTTAGAGGTTCCCGGGTCATTGTTACAACTTAAGGACTTCGGGCGTTGACGATACATATAAAGTTCATCGGGGTTGGAATTAGATTTCTCTATTTTTATGCCCTTTCCTTTATTATTTTCTTTTGCCTTTTTAAATTCAGTTGGGGTAATTTCTATAACATCATCGGAATTCTCGTCGGAATCCGATTCATCGGAGAATTGGTAATCCTCCCAATATTTTGCTTCCTTGGCGGAGACACCATTGACCATAATTAACCTTGGTCGGTTGGTTGAAGATTTTATTTTACTTAACCGTTTTATTATTTCCCCCACCGGTTCTATTTCTTCATCCGGTTCCGATTCTTCTTCCGGTTCCGATTATTCTTCCGGTTCCGACTCTTCTTCCGGTTCCTCTTCGGGAACTTGTGAATCAGTCCACGAATCATTCCAATTTACATTTGACTCTTTATTATTATTAGGTGAGTCAATGGGACTTGTTCTAGAGGTAGACATCTATCACATAATATTAAACGCGTTAAGAGATTAATATATCACATAATATTCACATGTTAAAAATATATAGTTTCCAACAAAATTTGTTAAGCAATCATTTTTCAAGTAAACACGGTCGAAGTCCAGACTCACTAATGCATCCTAACAAACTCGATAAGACACACTAATGCAAAATTCTGGTTCTCTAAGACCAACGCTCGGATACCAACTGAAATGTCCCGTTCTTATTGATTAAAAACGTTCCATATTAATTGATTTCGTTGCGAGGTTTTGACCTCTATATGAGACGTTTTTCAAAGACTGCATTCATTTTTAAAACAAACCATAACCTTTATTTCATAAATAAAGGTTTAAAAAGCTTTACGTAGATTATCAAATAATGATAATCTAAAATATCCTGTTTACACACGACCATTACATAATGGTTTACAATACAAATATGTTACATCGAAATCAGTTTCTTGAATGCAGTTTTTACACAATATCATACAAACATGGACTCCAAATCTTGTCCTTATTTTAGTATGCAACAGCGGAAGCTCTTAATATTCACCTGAGAATAAACATGCTTTAAACGTCAACAAAAATGTTGGTGAGTTATAGGTTTAACCTATATATATCAAATCGTAACAATAGACCACAAGATTTCATATTTCAATACACATCCCATACATAGAGATAAAAATCATTCATATGGTGAACACCTGGTAACCGACATTAACAAGATGCATATATAAGAATATCCCCATCATTCCGGGACACCCTTCGGATATGATATAAATTTCGAAGTACTAAAGCATCCGGTACTTTGGATGGGGTTTGTTAAGCCCAATAGATCTATCTTTAGGATTCGCGTCAATTAGGGTGTCTGTTCCCAAATTCTTAGATTACCAGACTTAATAAAAAAGGGGCATATTCGATTTCGATAATTCAACCATAGAATGTAGTTTCACGTACTTGTGTCTATTTTGTAAATCATTTATAAAACCTGCATGTATTCTCATCCCAAAAATATTAGATTTTAAAAGTGGGACTATAACTCACTTTCACAGATTTTTACTTCGTCGGGAAGTAAGACTTGGCCACTGGTTGATTCACGAACCTATAACAATATATACATATATATCAAAGTATGTTCAAAATATATTTACAACACTTTTAATATATTTTGATGTTTTAAGTTTATTAAGTCAGCTGTCCTCGTTAGTAACCTACAACTAGTTGTCCACAGTTAGATGTACAGAAATAAATCGATAAATATTATCTTGAATCAATCCACGACCCAGTGTATACGTATCTCAGTATTGATCACAACTCAAACTATATATATTTTGGAATCAACCTCAACCCTGTATAGCTAACTCCAACATTCACATATAGAGTGTCTATGGTTGTTCCGAAATATATATAGATGTGTCGACATGATAGGTCGAAACATTGTATACGTGTCTATGGTATCTCAAGATTACATAATATACAATACAAGTTGATTAAGTTATGGTTGGAATAGATTTGTTACCAATTTTCACGTAGCTAAAATGAGAAAAATTATCCAATCTTGTTTTACCCATAACTTCTTCATTTTAAATCCGTTTTGAGTGAATCAAATTGCTATGGTTTCATATTGAACTCTATTTTATGAATCTAAACATAAAAGTATAGGTTTATAGTCGGAAAAATAAGTTACAAGTCGTTTTTGTAAAGGTAGTCATTTCAGTCGAAAGAACGACGTCTAGATGACCATTTTAGAAAACATACTTCCACTTTGAGTTTAATCATAATTTTTGGATATAGTTTCATGTTCATAATAAAAATCATTTTCTCAGAATAACAACTTTAAAATCAAAGTTTATCATAGTTTTTAATTAACTAACCCAAAACAGCCCGCGGTGTTACTACGACGGCGTAAATCCGGTTTTACGGTGTTTTTCGTGTTTCCAGGTTTTAAATCATTAAGTTAGAATATCATATAGATATAGAACATGTGTTTAGTTGATTTTAAAAGTCAAGTTAGAAGGATTAACTTTTGTTTGCGAACAAGTTTAGAATTAACTAAACTATGTTCTAGTGATTACAAGTTTAAACCTTCGAATAAGATAGCTTTATATGTATGAATCGAATGATGTTATGAACATCATTACTACCTTAAGTTCCTTGGATAAACCTACTGGAAAAGAGAAAAATGGATCTAGCTTCAATGGATCCTTGGATGGCTCGAAGTTCTTGAAGCAGAATCATGACACGAAAACAAGTTCAAATAAGATCATCACTTGAAATAAGATTGTTATAGTTATAGAAATTGAACCAAAGTTTGAATATGATTATTACCTTGTATTAGAATGATAACCTACTGTAAGAAACAAAGATTTCTTGAGGTTGGATGATCACCTTACAAGATTGGAAGTGAGCTAGCAAACTTGAAAGTATTCTTGATTTTATGAAACTAGAACTTTTGGAATTTATGAAGAACACTTAGAACTTGAAGATAGAACTTGAGAGAGATCAATTAGATGAAGAAAATTGAAGAATGAAAGTGTTTGTAGGTGTTTTTGGTCGTTGGTGTATGGATTAGATATAAAGGATATGTAATTTTGTTTTCATGTAAATAAGTCATGAATGATTACTCATATTTTTGTAATTTTATGAGATATTTCATGCTAGTTGCCAAATGATGGTTCCCACATGTGTTAGGTGACTCACATGGGCTGCTAAGAGCTGATCATTGGAGTGTATATACCAATAGTACATACATCTAAAAGCTGTGTATTGTACGAGTACGAATACGGGTGTATACGAGTAGAATTGTTGATGAAACTGAACGAGGATGTAATTGTAAGCATTTTTGTTAAGTAGAAGTATTTTGATAAGTGTATTGAAGTCTTTCAAAAGTGTATAAATACATATTAAAACACTACATGTATATACATTTTAACTGAGTCGTTAAGTCATCGTTAGTCGTTACATTTAAGTGTTGTTTTGAAACCTTTAGGTTAACGATCTTGTTAAATGTTGTTAACCCAATGTTTATAATATCAAATGAGATTTTAAATTATTATATTATCATGATATTATCATGTATGAATATCTCTTAATATGATATATATATACATTAAATGTCTTTACAACGATAATCGTTACATATATGTCTCGTTTAAAAATCATTAAGTTAGTAGTCTTGTTTTTACATATGTAGTTCATTGTTAATATACTTAATGATATGTTTACTTATCATAGTATCATGTTAACTATATATATATATCCATATATATGTCATCATATAGTTTTTACAAGTTTTAACGTTCGTGAATCACCGGTCAACTTGGGTGGTCAATTGTCTATATGAAACATATTTCAATTAATCAAGTCTTAACAAGTTTGATTGCTTAACATGTTGGAAACATTTAATCATGTAAATATCAATCTCAATTAATATATATAAACATGGAAAATTTCGGGTCACTACAACTGTCCTCGAAACGAGATCAGAAAAATGGAATTTGAGTTACGTAATCTGAAGGTTATCGGCGCGAATCTCAATAACTATGAAAATCGTTTCATGGAACTAGCCTTGTTGTGTCCCGAATTGGTGCCAAACAAGAAACGAAAGATAGAAATGTATATTGACGGTTTATCGATCAATATCAAAGGAAATGTTACATCGTCCAAACCGAATACGATGCAGGAAGCCATGACAATGGCACACCAACTCATGGACCAGATCACAGAGAGTTCGATTAAGGCACCAATTACCGAAGTCAAGAAAAATGAAGGAAAGAGGAAATGGGAAGACTATAAGGGCAAAAGTACTCAACTGAAGAAACAAGAAACTTTTAAAGGTAAACAAGATGGGGCAACTGCAAGTCCAAACTATAAGGGACACCATCAGTTCTGCAAAAGATGTTACACACATCATGCAGGTTATTACCAAGTGGTCTGTGATAAGTGCAACAAGAAAGGACATGTGGCGAAAGATTGTTATGCCACCGTTTCTGAAGTAAAGACAAAACCGACCGATGTCAAGAAATGTTTTCGATGCGGGAAGCCAGGTCACTTTATAAATCAATGCCCTGATAAGGAGAAGAACAAAGAACCCGTACGTGGGAGGGAATTTAATGTTCGTGCCAGTAAAGCACGTGAGGATCCTAATCTTGTCACGGGTACGTTTACTGTTAATAATCAACTCGCTTCTATTATGTTTGATACGGGTGCTGATAGAAGTTATATGTGTAAAGACTTTAGTTTTAAACTAAAATGTGCATCATTACCTCTAGACGATAAATATACTATTGAATTAGCTAATGGTAAACTGATAAAAGCCGATAAAATTTGCCATGGTTGCGAAATGAATCTCGCTGGTGAAACCTTCAAAATTGATTTGATACCCGTAGAATTAGGAAGTTTTGACGTAATCGTTGGCATGGACTGGATGTCCAAAACAAGAGCGGAAGTTGTTTGCGCTGAGAAAGCAATCCGCATCCCTCGTAAGGATGAAACGTCATTAATGATTTATGGGGAGAAGAACAACTCAAAGCTGAACTTTATCAACTGTATGAAGGCCCAGAAACTTATAAGAAAAGGTTGTTATGCTATTCTGGCACATGTAAAGAAGATCGATACTGAAGAAAGAAGCATTAATGACATGCCGGTTGTAAGAGAATATCCCGGAGTATTTCCAGAAGAATTACCGGGGCTACGTCCACACAGATGTGTAGAATTCCAGATTGATCTCATACCAGGAGCTGCACCTGTAGCCCGATCTCCATATAGACTTGCACCTTCAGAAATGCAAGAATTACAAGACCAGTTGCAAGAATTATCGGACCGTGGATTTATTCGTCCTAGTTTTTCACCTTGGGGTGCTCCTATTCTGTTCGTCAAGAAGAAGGATGGATCTATGAGAACGTGCATAGATTACCGAGAATTAAATAAATTAACGATCAAGAATCGGTACCCATTACCGAGGATTGATGATTTGTTTGATCAATTTCAAGGATCAAGTGTTTATTCTAAGATTGATCTATGCTCCGGATATCATCAGCTGAGAGTGAAGGAAGAAGATGTTCCTAAAACCGCGTTCAGAACCCGTTACGGTCACTATGAATTTTTAGTCATGCCTTTTGGATTGACTAATGCTCCAGCAGTATTCATGAATCTAATGAATCGCATCTGTAAACCGTATTTAGACAAATTTGTCATTGTTTTTATCGACGACATATTGATTTACTCGAACAACAAGGAAGAACATGAGCAACACTTAAGACTGGTACTAGAGATACTCAAGAAAGAAGAATTGTACGCAAAATTTTCGAAGTGTGATTTCTGGTTACAAGAAATACAATTTTTGGGCCATGTTGTCAGTAAACATGGAATTAAAGTTGACCCCGCCAAGATCGAAGCCATTAGTAAATGGGAAACACCGAAGACTCCAACACAAATCCGCCAATTCTTAGGTCTTGCTGGTTACTACCGAAGATTCATTCTAGATTTCTCTAGAATCGCCAAACCCTTAACTGCATTGACTCAAAAGGGAAAGAAGTATGATTGGTCCACGGAACAGGAATCCTCATTCCAGTTATTAAAGAAGAAGTTAACGTCTGCACCCATTTTGTCATTACCGGAAGGAAATGATGATTTCGTGATCTATTGTGACGCTTTGCGCCAAGGTTTAGGATCTGTATTAATGCAACGCACAAAAGTTATCGCATATGCCTCACAACAACTAAAAATTCATGAAAAGAACTATACGACGCACGATTTGAAACTTGGAGCAGTAGTTTTTGCACTCAAAATATGGAGACACTATCTATATGGCACCAAGTGTACAGTGTACACTGATCATAAGAGTCTTCAGCATATTTTTGATCAAAAACAACTCAATATGAGGCAACGTCGCTGGGTAGAGTTGTTAAACGATTACGATTGTGAAATCCGTTACCACCCCGGAAAGGCTAATGTTGTAGCTGATGCCCTAAGTCGGAAAGAAAGAGTAAAACCTCTTAGGGTCCGAGCTTTGAATATTACAATTCGTACTGATCTCACAAAGAAAATTCAAGCAGCACAGTTAGAAGCTTTAAAAGAAGAAAACGAAAAAGGCGAAATTAGCAAAGGGTTAGAAAAACAACTTGAAGTAAAAGCCGATGGAACCCTGTATTTTACTGGTAGGATATGGGTACCAAAACATGGTAACCTAAGGCAACTAGTACTAGATGAAGCACACAAAACGAGGTACTCAATTCACCCAGGAAATGGGAAAATGTACCACGATCTCAAGAAGTTCTATTGGTGGCCTAATATGAAGACAGAAATTGCTACTTATGTAAGCAAATGTTTGACGTGTGCAAAGGTTAAAGCTGAGCACCAAAAGCCGTCAGGATTACTGCAACAACCAGAAATTCTGCAGTGGAAATGGGAAAGAATAACCATGGATTTCATTACGAAATTGCCAAGGACTGCAAGTAGTCATGATACTATTTGGGTGATAGTTGATCGTCTAACTAAATCAGCTCACTTCCTACCAATAAAGGAGACAGACAGTATGGAGAAATTAGCATGCCTATATTTGAAGGAAGTAGTTTCCAGGCATGGTGTACCCATCTCCATCATATCTGATCGCGACACCCGATTCACATCACATTTTTGGCAATCATTACAAAAAGCATTGGGAACTCGATTAGATATGAGCACCGCTTATCACCCACAGACAGATGGTCAAAGTGAAAGAAAAATACAAACATTGGAAGACATGTTACGGGCATGCGTGATTGACTTTGGAACCAGTTGGGATCGACACTTACCGTTGGCAGAATTTTCATGCAATAACAGCTATCATACGAGCATCAACGCAGCGCTATTTGAAGCACTTTACGGTAGAAAGTGCAGATCTCCTATATGTTAGAGTGAAGTAGGAGAAAGATAACTTACTGGACCAGAAATTATTCATGAAACCACCGAAAAGATCATTCAAATACAACAGCGTTTGAAACGGCCATGAGTCGCCAAAAGAGTTATGCTGATGTAAAAAGAAAACCGCTAGAATTTGAAGTGGGCGACAAAGTCATGTTGAAAGTGTCACCCTGGAAAGGCATTGTACGATTTGGTAAATGAGGAAAGCTAAGTCCTAGGTACGTAGGACCCTTTGAAATCACCGAAAGAATTAGAATAGTTGCTTATCGATTAAAGCTACCGCAAGAACTTAGTAGTGTTCAAGACACATTTCACGTGTCAAATTTGAAGAAATGTTTAGCTGAAGAGGATGTCGTAATTCCTCTTGACGAAATACGAATTAATGATAAACTCCATTTTGTCGAAGAACCTGTTGAAATCATGGACCGTGAGGTCAAACAATTAAAACAAAGTAAATTACCGATAGTTAGGGTTCGTTGGAACGCAAGACGAGGACCCGAGTTTACTTGGGAACGAGAAGATCAAATGAAGCAAAAGTATCCACATTTGTTCACTGATATCGCTCATGAAACAGGTACTACTCAAAATTTCGGGACGAAATTTTCTTTAACGGGGAGGTACTGTGATGACCAGAAATTTTTTTTGACTTATTTAAACCAATTCTCTATACGATTTATTATTTTAAAACGTTAAACAAAGTCTGTTAGATTGAGTCTCAAAATTTTAGAACTGTTTCATATATACAATTATCTTTGATTACTCTCGACGATTCATGAACAATTATATGTATGTATATATATATGTACAAGTAAAAACGACTTTCCTACAGTAAAACCCTATTTACTACAGTAAAAATGACTTTGCTACAGTAAAACACTATTTGCTACAGTAAAACACTATTTGCTACAGTAAAATACTATTTGCTACAGTAAACACTATTTACTGCAGTAACACTATTTGCTACAGTAAAACACTATTTGATGTCGGCGAACTAGCAAACAAAAACGGAAAAGGCGGCCATGCGATCGCATGGCAAAAACACTGAAAACTCATGCGATCGCATGAGCTACAGTAAATGCAAAAGTATTATAAAAGGTCAGTTTGCTCGACGTAAATCCTCACACTTTTTCTTCTTCTATAATCTTTATTTATATTTATATTATAATTATAATTTTAAATTAAAATTTAATAATAATAAGGTATATACGGGGGTGTTTTTAATTCGGGTTTCAAACCTCTTTAAGCTAAAGAAATATTGGGTATTGTTCGGGGTATTGTTCTTGAATCCAAGGCCAACCACACAGTCGTCTACCATCATTACGTCTATGCAATTTGCCTATAATATTGAGTCTCAATATTGAACTGTGAGTTTATAGTCTCCCTTTTTAAATACTTTAAATATTTTTGGGCTGAGAATACATGCAATTTATTTTAAACCCAATAAGACACAAGTACATACTAAATTCTACACTGAGTTAAACCTAAAATCCCTTAGCTTTGGTAACTAGTAGCTGCCAGTACATAGGATATGGACTGGTGGGCGCGAATAATTGTATATGGATCCATAGGGCTTGACATCCCCGTCCGAGCTAGAGCGCTAGCCTTTTAACGGACGTATGTTATTTGAGTTTAAGACACGTTGGTTTGCGTGTATTAAAACGAATGGGGTAATTATCACTATAGCGTTAAGTTTAGTTACCAGGGTGCTCTGTTACGTAGAATCTATTGATAAACTTTTGATGAAATCTTGTGGTCTATCTTTATATATGTTTATGACTCGAGCAATTAAACCTATAATTCACCAACATTCGTGTTGACTTTTTAGCATGTTTTATTCTCAGGTCCTTAGAATGCTTCCGCTGTGATGTGCTTGTTGCCTGCATGGAGTCTCTCATGCTTTGTACAAAGTTTATTGCATTCAAAATAAAACTGCGTTATGTAATAAATAATTGGACTGTGATGTCAACCTGTAAATTAAAGACTTATGTATTTAGGGGTTTTGTTATACCTAAGCACTCGCCCACATGTTTATAACTTTCTATGTTTAGAAAGTCACTTATTTTAATGAATGCAATATTTTATCAAAACGTATCATATAGAGGTCAAAACCTCACTGTGGAATCAATGATTAACGTGCCGCGTCAATAGCGATTTTGACGGGTCGTTACATTTCCGTAGTGATGAACAGTACTTAGTAGTGATAAGTAATAGTAGGTAGCATTAAGCAATAACTAGTAATGACAAGTGGCAATGAGTAGTGATTAATATCGACCAGGAGTGAGGAGTAATGTTGTCTAATGACCAGTCCTAATCCATCTGGACGAATACATTACATTTGGTTACATCGCGAGGTACTAGACCTCTATATGCTACATTTTACAAACATTGCATTCGTTTTTTTAAAGACAAACTTTCTTTACATTGAAAATTGACTGCATGCATACCTTTTTATAATATATACAACTATAATTGACTTAATAATAATCTTGATGAACTCAACGACTCGAATGCAACGTCTTTTGAAATATGTCATGAATGACTCCAAGTTATATATCTAAAATGAGCAAATGCACAGCGCAAGATTTCTTTAATACCTGAGAATAAACATGCTTTCAAGTGTCAACCAAAAGGTTGGTGAGTTCATTAGTTTATTATAAACAATCATTTTCAATAATATAATAGACCACAAGATTTCCTTTATTCAATAATCATATACTCGCAAGTGTTTAAAAATCTTCATTTAGATTGAACACCTGCTAACCGACATTAACATCATGCATATAGAATATCCCCAAAACAGAAATCCATCTGTATAATATAAACTCGAAGTACTAAAGCATAACATTTTCCAGTATGGGGGGAGTTAGTGCCCGTAGATCTACCTTTAGGATTCACATCAATTAGGGTGTATGTTCCCTAATTCTTAGGCTACCAAGCTAAAAGGGGTGATATTCGATTCGATAATCCAACCATAAAATGTAGGTTCGATTACTTGTGTCTATTTCATCAAACATTTATAAAAGCAGCGCATGTATTCTCAGTCCCAAAAATATATATTGCAAAAGCATTTAAAAAGGGAGCAAATGAAACTCACAATACTGTATTTTGTAGTAAAAATACATATGACGAAACTGAACAATGCAAGGTTGGCCTCAGATTCACGAACATATATCATTTATATATATTAACACATACACTTGTAATTGAACAAAAATTTAGATATTGTTATTAGTGATATACTTGTCATATTTAATAATTTATAGGTTTTATTTATAATTTAATTATTTATATCTATTTTATATACTTTAGATAAATAATTAGTAAAAATATTAATATAGTTATGTTACATGTATCAAATGTAGTTATTTATATTTAAAAATATTTGTTTGTTATTACAATAATAATATAGTAATGATAGTAAAAATAATATTAATAATTTTATTTATTTTGTAACTTAATCGTTTCTATAATAATATTTATATCTATAATAATAATAATAATAATAATAATAATAATAATAATAATAATAATAATAATAATAATAATAATAATAATAATAATAATAATAATAATAATAATGTTAATAAAAATAAAAATGAAAATAATGATAATAATAATAATAATAATGTTAAAAATTAAAAATAATAACGTTAATAAGAATTTTACTAAAATGACAATTTTAACAATCATAATAATATTTATATTTCTAATAATGATAATATTGATAATAATAATACTAATACTTATTTTAATCATAATAAGAATGATATTAATGTAATCTATATTAATGATAATAATAATGATCATGTTATTAGTCTTAGTTATAATAATAAGTAATTTAACTTAATAATAACAATAATAATAATAATAATAATAATAATAATAATAATAATAATAATAATAATAATAATAATAATAATAATAATAATAGTAATAATAATAATAATAATAATAATAATAATAATAATAATAATAATAATAATAATAATAATAATAATAATAATGAGTAATAAGTAAACTACCTCAAAGAAGTAGCGCTTAAAAAATGCCCAAGTCCGGGTTTGAACCCGCGACGTCCCGCTAACCCGATAACAACCTAAACCTTAACGGTGTCCTTGCTCACTGTAATTATACCCCGTAATAATATACTTAATCTATATTTTTCTGTATCTTTCCTTTTTCTTCAATCATCTTACTAGTATCATCTTCATATCAACACGCATCCATTATTAACATAATTCATGTCATCATGTTAGTATGTATTATTTTATCAATTGCTGCATTCGTTATCATTCTTCCTAATCATCACTTAATCATCATCTAATCTTCATCCTAATTATAATCATCGTATATCATCATTATGCATAACATATCGACCTTATCAAAATAATAACATCAAAACTTCACATGCTATCATTTTATGTTCATAGTTTCTTAGTCATCATCATCATTAACTATCATCAATCTCGTTACTTCAATAACAAAATGAAAACATGTTCTTAACCTAAGAACACGGCCCAAACAAGAACAATTAGCAGCCTATTCAGCAACCCTTTATCCAGTCTAAGAACTAGTCCATTAAACAACTAATACGGCCCATAGAGAAAAACTGAACATGGCAGCGAGCATAAATCGGTTTCTTGGATACCAGTATGTTACACATTCACGTCATTTTCTATTATTTGAATCATCCCACTAAATGGCCCCCTCCCATTATGTTATTTAATCCTACCTTCACACCTCATCATAGTTTAAAATCATATTCATATGCTTCTCTTAAAAAAAATAAACGTCTAAAGGTATTCTTGGTCGGCCATGAGTCCCGATTGAGTCCCACATGTACCACTAGTCCCCAAATTTTATAATACTACTTTTATAAAGAAGCTTTATCACATTCAATATGACAACTTGTAGGTGGTAGTGGTTTACAACAGGATGTTACGTTCGAATAAATAAGAAGCAAAACAGAAAGAAAAGTTACGCGTAATTCTTTGTTGTTCAACGTATTTCCTTTCTAATCCCCATAGAAAGCTAATAGCCTAACAGGAAAGTAGGTTTATGTTCGATCTGCAGTAGACGGTTAATGGTTTTAAACATAAGATGGTATTCGATGGTGGTTCACTTCAGAAGTTGTTGTAGTAGTGGTTGTAAATTTACAGTTGTGATGGTGTTGTCTTTCAATCAAGCACGCATTAGTAGTCACACAATTGGTGATGGCGGTTTGATAAGAAAATAGATAGCATGCCGGATGTGAGTTCACAAAAAGATTGAAGAAAGAAGGTGGCGGTTTTGTGATTTTTGATGATGAAGGTGGTTCATGATTTGTTTCATGCTCAAGTTAGAGAGAGAATAGGTGGCATGGTAGTGGCTTTCATGGTTCCATTCGATCAGGAATAGAAGGAAAAAATATGTAGTAGTGGTGATCTAAATGGGTTTTTGGTTTACGAGTTGGTGTTTGAAACCGAAGATAAGAAGCAGTAGTAGCATTTCGAATGATGATGTTTTGATGGTGTGTTCGATGCATTACAATAGAAAGAAGATAAGTTGGTTTCGTATTTGAATATGGATTAACTTGCAGGTTTATATATGGTGATGGAAGGAGGGTGATGGTTAAGGAAATCATGGGTGTCTGAAGAATGACGATTGTGGTGAAATGATGAAGTTGGTTTGGTTTCATGTATGTGTAAGTGTTTAAAAGGAATTATGAAAGGTGATGTTGATTTGTTAAATGGTTTGTTGTGTTGTGATTATTTTCATTCGATTGGTATTGATTTTGTTAGACAAGAATCTTCAATCAGGAATATAACCAAATATCAAAGAGAATTGATTTGAAAGGGGATTGGTACGAACGATTACGATGTGTAACAAATTTGAAGTCAGAAACAAATTTGCATAAAGTTCGATTGCTACGTGAAACAGATTTTTGTACGAATTTGTATAATTAATTCAGTAATAACGATTCCTACTCCGTAATATGTATCTGTATACATGTAACAGCATACATATCTGTATATATATCGATATCTGAATTTATGTATGTATATATCTATATATTTTTTATAATTTCAATAGTTAATAACTATAATTATAATAATAATAATAATACTTTTAATATTATAAACAATAATAATAATATAATAGTAATAATAATATTATTATTAATAATGATAATGATGATTATAAAATTTATAACAATAATATTATAAATAATAATGACATTAATTATAATAATACTAATAATGATAATTGTATTAACATAATAATTATATTCAGCTTGTAATTAAGTTTAATATATTACTATTTATTATAATATCTTTTAATTATATAAATTTATTGAATCCTTATTATTTATTAATATATATAATTATTACAATATTACATATGTATAGATTTCATATATATTTACATATATATTTACATATCGATGTTCGTGAATCGTCGAGAATAGTCAGAGGTATAAATGAATTTATGTAAATAGTTTCAAAATTTTTGAGACTCAATATAACAGACTTTGTTTATCGTGTCAAAACTACTAAATCGTATCGAGAGTTTGGTTTAAAATTAGCTTAAAATTTCCGGGTTGTCACAGTACCTACCCGTTAAAGAAATTTCATCCCAAAATTTGATTGGGATGGTCATGGCTGACAATAAGTATGTTTTCATGACGCATACGAGCTAGAAATTAAAGTTTTATCATCATTGAGTAATATGGATAAAACAATTCGATTTCGCGAAGAGTATAAGTGAAGCTATCACAAAAGAGTAAAATGGGAAAATAATGTTTCGTCATATCCTTTGACGTAGATATGGTTGATTTTCGGAGTTCAAGGGATTTGGAGAAAATCTTCGTGATAAGATTTGATTCTTCGGTAATTAAGGAAATTAGAATCCTCTTTGTTAAATGTGATGATCTGTCTTGATTGTTCTGTTGGATATTTTACTATAAATTCACCCTCTCCATTTCCTTTTTATTTTGAAGTTCCATACTTTTCTTTTCTCTTCCCGACTTTAAGTCAAGCGAATAATGATCCAGAATGCGTAGGTATGAAGTTTCGAATGAGCATGACTAATATTCTAAGAGAGATTGTAATAACACAATCTTGATTGGTTAAGTTACCAGAATTCAATAGATAAGATAGTACTATCAGAAAGATATGTTCTCGATATTTTTTTTTTTAAAGATTAGGTGGAATGTATGAGCCTTGTCACATGGCACATGATGACGTTATAATCTGTGAATCATCACATTCCATTAGAAACTCAGCATGACTTACTGTAATATAATCACGTTGATCAAGTGTCATTATATTATACTAACTCATGCATCAATTTCCAACACTACTTCAAAATCATTCATAATTCAAACTCGAATTTTAAAGAAATTTAGAAACTAAGGTAGTTTCCTTTATGATGTAATATAGATAGCACGAAGTGATAAATAATTTCGGACGAGAATATTTATGAAAATATCTTCAGAAATATCGAAGATATTTATGATGTTATTTTGGAATTTCTAAGTTCGATGGTTGGTGAAGAAAGATTTTCCACAAGATTTTAACATGAGTATGGAGCAAGATATTCGTTGAAGGTTTCATCGGATCCAGAATTACCTGGTTTCTTTGAATATATGGTATGGTCCTTGTATTTGGCCTTGGTCTCCTTCATGGTTTGCTCAATCTATTTTTCAGTACCAAATTTTCTATCGAGTGTTCCTAACACTCCCTTCTTTATCATCAAACTTTTGGCCATTTAGACCATCTACAATTTTTCTGTTTCCTCTGCATTTAAGGCTACGATATCTGAATTATTGGTTATCAATCCGATGTGGTTTCAAGAGAATTGTGCTTTTAGATGATTAAAAGCTGATGGTAATATGGTGGAATATAAAAGGTTCCCCTGTAACAATAAAAGAGCACACATATATATCAAGGTGTTAATAAGGTTGTTTCGAACGAAAAGTCGAAGTTGACTTGCTGGAGTTGTGACAAAATTGGCTAATTTGAAAAGAAATTGTAAAGTTATTTTCGGTAACAACAACGCCAAAGGAGCTAGCACAGATACGTGTTAAACATTTATACAGGTTCCGAGTGTTTTCAGGTGCATAACTATATGCATCAATCTCTTCTTCCGCAGATGAAGTGCGGTTGGTTCATCCTATCGATTGAAGTGTTTTCAAGAATTATGAAAGGTTTGAATCGCAGATTGTAATCGTCAAGATACAAATGAGGTTTAAGATGAAATCAAGTGGAAAACTTGAAGAATTGTTTAGTTTCATATGTTATAATCAATATTTTAATTCATTTTAATTGTCCAATGTTATTAGTCCACAGTCGATAGTCCACAGTTGACAGTCCAATAATTCATATATAGTTTAATATATAATATTCGAATTAATTAATACATATCGTGACCCGTGTACATGTCTCAGACTCGATCACAACTCAATGTATATATATTATTATAGAATCAACCTCAACCCTGTATAGCTATCTCGATCATTACTGTATATAGAGTGTCTATGGTTATTCCAAATAATATATATAGATGCGTCGATATGATATGTCAAAACCTTGTATACATGCCCTGATATTTAAATTGCGTAAAATAAATAACAGAAATTAAATGACGATAAATAAAATTGCGAGAATACAAATTGCGATAATTAAATTGCGATAAATAAAATGTAATCAGTTAGCTAGGAACAATTAGCTAGGAACAGTTAGCGTGGATTCTTAACAAAAAAAATTTTGTAGTTAATTTGTTTGTTTCTAATAAATTTTATTTTGTCCAGTGTTTTCTTAATTATGCCACTTGTTGGATTCCGATAGGTCAAAATCCAAATATGAAATTGAATGAAAATGATTATTCTGCAGTGAACGGATACGTATATCGGTGATTGTAAGTAGGATAGTAAATGACTGTTGAATTAGATTCAAAGAATGTACAATGTAACTTATTAATGTAAAAGATAAATATTTTTAAGGTATTACCAACCCATTAAAATATTTTTACCATTAACTGTTTGTACAAAAGAATTTTTAATTACAATCTTTATGAAAATATACTTACATATATATTTTCCTCAGATGTAATCATGGATTTAATGAGTCAATATGATATTAAACTCATTTGATTTACCGTTAGAACAATAATATATAATCTCTAAAACATTAGAGATTACATAATCGCCATGTCGAACGAAGATAAATGATGTAGAACCATATGTAGAATGATGATTATACTCAAGGTACAGAATGGGATGCTGAGGCGTGTGTTGTTGATGGTATGGGTGCTATTGATGGTGGTCATGTTGATGTCAGTGATGTTGCTGAAGCTGGTAAGTTTGCACCATATTTTCCAAAACTATTACTCAAGCACGAAGTTCGTTGACTTCTTGTATTACTCCGGGATGATTGTCGATCGGAACGAGTGGATGAATAAGGTTTAGAATTGTGGATAGAATATAATTGTGACGAGATACTCTGCAAATGAGAGAGAAAATGGTGTCTCGAACTGGTTCGCCGGTAAGTGCTTCAGGTTCATCGTCAAGAGGGTAATTTGGTTGGTGGAAAGGAATTGCCTTCTTCTCGTTTCTGTTGATCAAGTCGACGACGAAACCATCAGATGAATTGGGGATGGCTGATTGATTGATTCATTTTGGTGACGCTGCTTTCGGAGCTGGAGTGAGACTCCATATCGGAATCCGAGGGACTTGAACTAGTTGTGAGTCCATTTCGTACTATTGAGTAAAGGATTTTTCGATATGAAATAATTTTCGGATATCGGATGATATTCTTTTTACATAGAATACCTATATATATATATATATATATATATATATATATATATATATATATATATATATATATATATATATATATATATATATATATATAGGACAAAAGGTTGCGTAGATTACGGAGGGATTTACGAAATATGTCAGGCAAGTCTACAGTAACAGATACACTAAGATATGAATCATCAGATACGCTAGGATATGAATTTGTCTATACACTATTCATGCAATCAATGCAGTAAGATGTGTCTAGACTAAGAATGATAAGCAGGTAATTTCCTAAGGATGATAAGCAGATGATTTTCGACTAGAAATGATAAGCAAAACTTTTGACATGCAGACACGGTCGAAGTCCAGACTTATTAATGCATCCTAACAACTACTAGTTAAATACACTATTGCAAGACCTGGTTCGCTAAGACCACCGCTCTGATACCAACTCTAATAACCCGTCCTAATCCATCTGGACGAATACATTACATTTGGTTACCTCGCGAGGTACTTGACCTCTATATGATACATTTTACAAACATTGCATTCGTTTTTTAAAAGACAAACTTTCTTTACATTGAAAGTTGACGGCATGCATACCTTTTCATAATATATATAACTATAATTGACTTAATAATAATCTTGATGAACTCAATGACTCGAATGCAACGTCTTTGAAATATGTCATGAATGACTCCAAGTTATATCTCTAAAATGAGCAAATGCACAGCGGAAGATTTCTTTAATACCTGAGAATAAACATGCTTTCAAGTGTCAACCCAAAGGTTGGTGAGTTCATTAGTTTATCATAAACAATCATTTTCAATAATATAATAGACTACAAGATTTCCTTTATTCAATAATCATACACTCGTAAGTGTTTAAAAATCATTCATATGGATTGAACACCTGGTAACCGACATTAACATCATGCATATAGAATATCCCCAAAATAGAAATCCATCTGTATAATATAAACTCGAAGTACTAAAGCATACCATTTTCCAGTATGGGGGGAGTTAGTGCCCGTAGATATACCTTTAGGATTCACGTCAATTATGGTGGCTGTTCCCTAATTGTTAGGCTACCAAGCTAAAAGGGGTGATATTCGATTCGATAATCCAACCATAGAATGTAGTTTCTTACTTGTGTCTATTTCGTCAAACATTTATAAAAGCAGCGCATGTATTCTCAGTCCCAAAAATATATATTGAAAAGCGTTTAAAAAGGGAGCAAATGAAACTCACAATACTGTATTTTGTAGTAAAAATACATATGACAAAACTGAACAATGCAAGGTTGGCCTCGGATTCACGAACCTATATCATTTATATATATTAACACATACACTTGTAATTGAACAAAAATTTAGATATTGTTATTAGTGATAAAGTTGTCATATTTAATAATTTATAGGTTTCATTTATAATTTAATTAATTATATCTATTTTATATACTTTAGATAAATAATTAGTAAAAATGTTAATATAGTTATGTTACATGTATCAAATGTAGTTATTTATATATAAAAATATTTGTTTGTTATTACAATAATAATATAGTAATGATAGTAAAAATAATATTAATAATTTTATTTATTTTGTAACTTAGTCGTTTCTATAATAATATTTATATCTATAATTATAATGATAATAATAATGTTAATAAAAATAAAAATGAAAATAATGATAATAATAATAATAATAATGATAAAAATTAATAATAATTACGTTAATAAGAATGTTACTAAAATGACAATTTTAACAATCATAATAATATTTATATTCCTAATAATGATAATATTGATAATAATAATACTAATACTTATTTTAATCATAATAAGAATGATATTAATGAAATCTATATTAATAATAATAATAATAATAATAATAATAATCATGTAATTAGTCTTAGTTATAATAATAAGTAATTTAACTAAATAATAATAATAATAATAATAATAATAATAATAATAATAATAATAATAATAATAATAATAATAATAATAATAATAATAATAATAATAATAATAATAATAATAATAATAATAATAATAATAATGAGTAATAAGTAAACTACCTCAAAAAAGTAGCCCTTAAAAAATGCCCGTCCGGGTTTGAACCCGCGACGTCCCGCTAACCCGATAACAACCTAAACCTTAACGGTGTCCTTGCTCACTGTAATTATACCCCGTAATAATATACTTAATCTATATTTATATGTATCTTTCCTTTTTCTTCAATCATCTTACTAGTATCATCTTCATATCAACACGCATCCATTATTAACATATTTCATGTCATCATGTTAGTATGTATTATTTTATCAATTGCTGCATTCGTTATCATTCTTCCTAATCATTACTTAATCATCATCTAATCTTCATCCTAATTATAATCATCGTATATCATCATTATGCATAACATATCGACCATATCAAAATTATAACATCAAAACTTCACATGCTATCATTTTATGTTCATAGTTTCTTAGTCATCATCATCATTAACTATCATCAATCTCGTTACTTCAATAGCAAAATGAAAACATGTTCTTAACCTAAGAACAAGGCCCAAACAAAAACAATTAGTAGCCCATTCAGCAACCCTTTATCTATTCCAAGAATCTAGTCCATTAAACAACTAATACAGCCCATAGTGAAAAACTGAACATGGCAGCGAGCATAAATCGGTTTCTTGGATACCAGTATGTTACACATTCACGTCATTTTCCATGATTTGAATCATCCTACTAAATGGCCCCCTCCTCATTTTTTTATTTAATCCTACCTTCACACCTCATCATAGTTTAAAATCATATTCATATGCTTCTCTTAAAAAAATAAACGTCTAAAGGTATTCTTGGTCGGCCATGAGTCCCGATTGAGTCCCACATGTACCACTAGTCCCCAAATTTTATAATACTACTTTTATAAAGAAGCTTTATCACATTCAATATGACAACTTGTAGGTGGTAGTGGTTTACAACAGGATGTTATGTTCGAATAAATAAGAAGCAAAATAGAAAGAAAAGTTAGGCGTAATTCTTTGTTGTTCAACTTATTTCCTTTCTAATCCCCATAACAAGCTAATAGCCAAACAGGAAAGTAGGTTTATGTTCGATCTGCAGTAGATGGTTAATGGTTTTCAACATAAGATTGTATTCGATGGTGGTTCACATCAGAAGTTGTTTTAGTAGTGGTTGTAAATTTACAGTTGTGATGGTGTTGTCTTTCAATCAAGCAAGCATTAGTAGTCACACAATTGGTGATGGCGGTTTGATAAGAAAACAGAAAGCATGCCAGATGTGAGTTCACAAAAAGATTGAAGAAAGAAGGTGGCGGTTTTGTGATTTTTGATGATGAAGGTGGTTCATGGTTTATTTCATGGTCAAGTTAGAGAGAGAATAGGTGGCATGGTAGTGGCGTTCATGGTTCCATTCGATCAGGAAAATAGAAGGAAAAAAAATGTAGTAGTGGTGATCTAAATGGGTTTTTCGTTTACAAATTGGTGTTTGAAACTGAAGATAAGAAGCAGTAGTAGCAGTTCGAATGATGGTGTTTTGATGGTGTGTTCGATGCATTACAATAGAAAGAAGATAAGTTGGTTTCGTATTTGAATATGGAATAACTTGTAGGTTTATATATGGTGATGGAAGGAGGGTGATGGTTAAGGAAATCATGCGTGTCTGAAGATTGACGATTGTGGTGAAATGATGAAGTTGGTTTGGTTTCATGTATGTGTAATTGTTTAAAAGGAATTATAAAAGGTGATGTTGATTTGTAAAATGGTTTGTTGTGTTGTGATTATTTTCATTCGATTGGTATTGATTTTGTTAGACAAGAATCTTTAATCAGGAATATAACCAAATACTAAAGAGAATTGATATGAAAGGCGATTGTTAGGAACGATTACGATGTGTAACAAATTTGAAGTCAGAAACAAATTTGCATAAAGTTCGATTGTTACGTGAAACATATTTTTGTATGAATTTGTATAAGTAATTCAGTAATAATGATTCCTACTTCGTAATATGTATCTGTATACATGTAACAGCATACATATCTATATATATATATCGATATCTAAATTTATGTATGTATATATCTATATATTTTATATAATTTTAATAGTTAATAACTATAATTATTAATTATAATAATAATAATAATACTTTTAATATTATAAACAATAATAATAATATAATAGTAATAATAATATTATTATTAATAATGATAATGATAATTATAAAATTTATAACAATAATATTATTAATAATAATGACATTAATTATAATAATACTAATAATGATAATTGTATTAACATAATAATTATATTCAGCTTGCAATTAAGTTTAATATATTACTATTTATTATAATATCTTTTAATTATATAAATTTATTGAATCATTATTATTTATTAATATATATAGTTATTACAATATTACATATGTATAGATTTCATATATATTTACATATTTATTTATATATCGATGTTCGTGAATCGTCGGGAATAGTCAGAGGTATAAATGAATTTATGTAAATAGTTCAAAAATTTTTGAGACTCAATATAACAGACTTTTTTATCGTGTCAAAACTACTAAATCGTATTGAGAGTTTGGTTTAAAATTAGCCGAAAATTTTCGGGTCGTCACATGTTGAATAGTGGTTAGCAATGATAGATAGTAAGGAATTGTGGTATGAGATGATGGGTATGTTGAAAATATGTCAACTAATGATAGGTAGTGACAAGTGGTGTCATTAGTGATGAGTTGCAGTATGTATATGTGTTATCGATAGATTATAAGAGACTATTATGTTCATTTTGTAAGCAGTGTATATTAGAAAATTTTCTTTGACTAGCCTCCCATTCCTTATGTCATGATGTCAGAATTTCCATATAAGTCACCGTAATATAATCTCGGTCATTACATTACCCTAACTCATACTTTCATTTCGACATTACTTTACAAGTTCAGATTAGCAAAACACGTACGGTTAATCCATTGTATGTAACGAGAATCTATGTGTACTTTTACAAATTGAAAGAAATACTAAACTGAAAATCTGAGATGATAGCGTTATCGGCCTCGAAAAACTACTGAATTTAGACTCAAAATTCACATTCATACAATTTTTCTATGATTTTATTAAAATCGACAAAGTTCCTTATATTTTAATAAAGTGCTGAAATATTCCAGAAATACAGTCAGGTGCGTTTTAAATCACTGCGACTTTTCTACAAAATGTTAAGGTCGGATATTTGGATATATTATAGATGACTTCATTACGAAACCTTTGACGTGTAGTTCAAACAAACAGAGCTGTACTTGTTTTTATAAAAATTCTAGAAGTTGACTGTACACTATGCTATACAAATACGTAATGAAAGTGTATGAAACACGTGTTTTAGTTTAAATCAGTGTTAGTGTAAATGTTCACATGACATAACTTTAGTGTGAATAAATAGTAGTAGTGGTAAGAACAACGTTCAACAACTCACGCATCAATAGAATAAGAAAGGAATAATATTCAAAATATGAAGGTACAATAAAAGATCTCAAAGTGGTAGAATATGTCTCACAAAACAAATGACGAAACACGTCAGCTAGTCATAACACGAAACAAGTTATCATAGATAATGCACAATAAGATAAACTCTATATCAATCGGAGTCATCTTCATCTGGAAATTTCCGCTCTAAACGGAGAAAACTCAGTTCAACACGCTCTTTAAAGGCGGCCAACTCATCATGTAGGTCAGCATACTTTTCGCTAAGGCGTTCATAGTCTTCTTGGATAGCTGCTGTGGCATTTCGCTCCTCTTCTAACACAGAAACTATGGCTACCAATCTCCTAACAATCTTCTTTAATTCTCGGACTTCATTGGTAGGGGATGATGAAGGCTTTGCAGCACTAGTAGTTGGTATATTAGAACGGTGACGAACAACACGAGGTAGTGGAGTACTTGAACCAGAGTAACGCGTAGCATCATTGTCATGAGAACTAAATACAATTTTACGCTTACGGGGATTCTCAGGGGGTGACAATACACGTGATTAAGTAAGTGTAGTGTGATAACCCGTCCAAATCCATTTGGAGGAATACATCATTCATCGATTTCACATTGAGGTACTGACCTCTACATGATACGTTTTGTAAACATTGCATTCTTTTGAAAAGGCACACCATAATTGAATATCAAATTCCAAGGTTTTTGACGTTTGATGATTTCTACATATAGACACCGTAAATAATAGTTTACAATACTACATCCGTTGATAATGCAGTCAAAATAAGATACATGGTGATGATTTTATGAATGCAACGTTTTCTCGATTAAAGCATGTATTACTCCATGCACATAGCTTGTATCACATATAAGCAAACAGCGGAAGACTTCTAATAACCTGAGAATAAACATGCTTAAAAGTGTCAACACAAAGGTTGGTGAGTTCATAGTTTTAATGTTGCGCATAATCTGTATGTAAAGGTGGATCACAAGATTTCAGTTGTTTCATCCAGAAACGTTTATCAAAATATTATACAAGATTGAGCACTCTGGTAACTAAACTTTAACGTCTATATAATAAGTACCCCTGTTTTAACATACATGCAACCAACATGTACACTACACGCAAACTAACATGTACTAACCTCAAATAGCATACGTCTGTTTTATAGTTCAGGCTAGGGTTTCTATACCTGGAACAGACGGGGATGTCAAGCCCTATGGATCCATATACAACTATTCGCGCCCACCAGTTCTTATAACTGGCAGCTAATAGTTACCAAAGCTAAGGGATTTTTGGTTCAAACTCAGTGTAGAATTTAGTATGTACTTTTGTCCATTGCGTTTACAATAAAGTGCATGTATTCTCAGCCTAAAAATATAGATTGCAAAAGAAATTAAAAAGGGATCTATAAACTCACCTTAGCAGCACATAAGGTCATTCACCGAAATGTGACCAAAACTCGGAATGCAAAAATAACCGTAGATCTCAACCTAGAGAACATATGTTGATCAATACATGTCTAACAAGCTAGGTCAGGTCATAGTGTATCACAATCCTAATGCTCGAGACCGACATGCAAAAGGTAACAAAAGTTATCTCAAAAGTCAACTTGACCCAATATGATCTTTAAATCTATACATATTTATTAACATAGTATAAGTCTTAATAATGGAACGAATTTATAGTTTATCAAACTCAAAATATTATTTATTTCAGGAGATATGTTATATTTGAATTATCATGGCAATCGAACATATTTTACTATTTCACATAGTTTTCCAATACTTGTAAAATCAGATTATAGTGTTTATAAAGCTTTAAAACATGATAAGACAGTCAACTTTGACAATTGTTCAACAAAATGAGACGTGCCTTATATAGAAATTCATTTACTCGGTTAGTAATATCTACAAATCCAATTTATCAATCTCATAGACAAGTTGTTTATATATTAATTTGCAGATTTAAAAGGAATTTCAATTAACGTCAATCATAATTCGGTTGACCATAACTTTTAATTCGTTCATCGAAATCACGCGAATTCTAAATGAAAAGTTATTAATTTTTCACCAGCTTTTCAATAACATACATATCATATACCTTATATCAGTAGTATATGTATTCAATTCGTGATTCATCATAAACTATCTAATGACAAAATTAAAGCACACAAGCATGCATAAACATATATACTCGAGCACTAGACACGGATACACTATTAATATATAAAAGATAAGATATGAATGCTCACGTATCAATATTGTGATTCAATATTGCAGGAAAAGTACGCAAACGCAACGGAAATGATAAACGCTAGGTTGGCCTCACGAACAAAACGGATGAACCATACCCATAACCTCCATAGCTATAACTCATAATTTCCTTAGCTTTATCCTGCTCGAAAAGCTTGTTTTGAAATAACTCGCTCATGAACTCGTCGTAGTATTTTATGTATAATATTAATAATACACCTAACTATAAGATTAAATATAATATTAATCTTAATAATAATAATAATAATAATAATAATAATAATAATAATAATAATAATAATAATAATAATAATATATGTATATAAAGCAGGGAGATTGAGAGAGGGATGAATGGATTCACAGAAAATGACCGAGTTTTATAGATGTGGCCTGGACCTTAATGTCATGCGATCGCATGGCTTCTTAGTGGAATTCCCATGCGATCGCATGGGGTGCTCTGACAGCTCACAATGTTTTGTTGTTTTGCTTGTCGACATAATTAAATAAATATATAATTTATTTAATTTATATTAATTAATTATATATTATATTATATTCTCTTGCCTAGTTAACTTGAAATTTTGGTTCCGATGTCTTGTACATTTACGTTCGACTTATGTCCCGGTTTCAGTTTTTCGAACGTCCTTTCGCACATTTAGAAAACTTGTACTTTACGTTTCGTGATTCGTACCTTTGTCAAAATATAGTCTTAAATTATCAATAACTATATTACCCGAAGTGTATCTTGTACGTTCGAGTATTTTAGTCATTTGCGTCTATAAATTAACGTCTTAATATATAATAATATTATTTTAAATCAAAACGTTTTATATCTAAGTTAATATTATATTTTATAACATTTGTAAAATATACATACATTTTCATTTTGAAATAGTGTTTTACTGTAGCAAAATGATTTTTACTGTAGCAAATAGTGGTTTTCAAAAACACTGTAGCTTTTCCGGTACTGTAGCAATTCAAAAATACTGTAGCAAATTAGTGTTTTACTTGTTTATCTTAAACGTTTTAGTTAGCTTATCTAAATATCAATCGAATCAATAAATGAATGTTACTATCGTTTACTAAATAACTTGAAATTATATATATGTATATATCTTTATTTAATATACATAAATAAGTTTTTAAATACACATTGCAAGTTATTTATAATTAATTTTAATAATTAATATTCCAAATTATTGTATATATATATATATATATATATATATATATATATATATATATATATTTATTTATATATATTTATATATATCTATTTACAAATAGATATTCGTGAATCATCTGTCAATACTCAAAGGTTAACTGAATATATAACATTAGTTCAAAATTTTTGAGAATCAATATTACAGACTTTGCTTATCTTGTCGAAATCATATAAATGTTAAGTTTTAAATTTGGTCGGAAATTTCTGGGTTGTCACAGTACCTACCCGTTAAAGAAATTTCGTCCCGAAATTTGATAGAGATTGTCATGGCTAACAATAAAAATGTTTTCATGACGAATACGAGTTGATGAATAGAGTTTCATCATTATTGACTAATATAGATAAAACGATTCGATTATGTGAAGCATACGAGTGAAGCTGTCACAAAAGGTTGAGATAAATATTTAACTTCTGACGTAGTCACGGTGGATTTTCGGATTTCAAGGAATCTAAAGATAATCCTTAAAATCTATAAAAGATTTGATTCTCCGGTAATCAAGGAAATTATGATCCTCTTTGATTAATTGCGGTAATCTGTCTCGATTGCTATGTATGATATTTCGCTATAAATCAACCTCTTCCGTTCCATTATTTTCATTACTCCTACATCTTCTTCCTCATTTCATACCTCCCAATAGGTTGTGAAAATGTTAAATCCAGTCCTGATTCTTGATATTTTCCTGGCTATCGTATCTTTCATTCTTCTTTTTCATCTGCCACCTGAGGAAGTTATTTTCTTCTACTCTTACCTTGGGTTTATAATGTTTTTAGTTTTCCCGTGTCTTTATATTTCTATATGCACCGATATACACGGTTTGTAATTTCTGGGTTGTTGTTGAGCTTTATATCTTGTTTTATATTTCGATGTCTCTGCTTCTGTCTTTCTATAATCATTAACATCCATAGTTAATACTTTCTTCTATTTGCTGCGATTTATACTCCCATTCCTATTTCAAAGCTTCATGCTTTTGTTTTCTTCTTCCCGACTTCAAGTCAAGCGAATAATGGTCCAGAATTCTTAGGTATGGAGTTTCGAATGATCATAATATATAAAGCAGAAAGGAAAGGTAATAGCACGATTTGATTTGTCAAATTATCAAAATATCCGGAAAAGACCGAATCATCAAGAAAAATATTTTCTTGATATGTTTAGAGGTTAAATAGAATGAAAGAGTTATGTAACATGGTTCATGATGAGGGTATGATCTGTGTGACGACTCAAAAATTGTCGACCAAATTTATACTTAATCTTTATGTGATCTCGACACGATAAGCAAAGTCTGTAAGGTTGAGTCTCAAAATTTTTGAATCGTTTTAATATATTCATTTAACCTTTGAATAATCCCGACGATTCACGAATAATTATGTGTAAATTAATATGTAAATATATATATACATATATAAATATAAATAAAAAGTATATATAATGATTTGAAATAATAAAATACAAATTTATCATTTGAATTAAATATGTAAAATAATATACAAAATAATCAAACTGTTATTAGAATGAGTCTATATAAATATATATATATATATATATATATATATATATATATATATATATATATATATATATATATATATATATATATATATATATATATATATATGATTCCTGTATACAATAAATATTATATGTATATTGTAATATATATAAATTATGTAAATATTAAATAAGTTATTATAAAATATAAGCATTACATAATTAATAATGTGTAATATATGTATTAAATTTAATTACAAGTTAAAGATATAGTTATTATAGTAATAAATAATAATGATATTAGTATTATTAATATTATCATATTAGTATATAATATATATATATATATATATATATATATATATATATATATATATATATATATATATATATATATATATATATATATATATATATATATATATATATATATGAGATTTGATAAGCATAAGTTGTTATATCAATATTATAAGTATTACTTTCATTATTATTATTAATGTTAAGACTAATATTAATATATGTATTATATATAAATACAAAAGTTGAAACATATAAACTTATTTATAAATTTAAAATATTACATTATTATTAAAAGTATTATTATTATGATAAATGTTATTAATATTAACTGTATTATTTTTTTTTATTGTTACTATTAATATATTATCGATATTACAATTATTATTAACTTTTTATTAATATTAATATTATTATTATTAATTATTAATTATTATTTATAATATTTTATATACTGCCAGATATATATACGCATATATCAGATATCTAGATATCTGTCATCTTCACTTTTATCTTTTTTCTGTTTGCTCATGATATTGGGTCGATACAACTGTAATACATATTGAGCAATCATTTTTTTTTAGAAAGCATTTGATTTCACCATCCTTACCAACTATCACTACCCTAAAAAAAACTAATAACTGAAGAATTAACCAGAGATATATGAACGAGTTTGGGTACGCTGCTCACATCAGGTCTTAAATCAAAAGCTATATTTCGAATCATTTATTAAAATCTAAAATTGCTATTGTGTTAGGAATCATTGAATTGAACTATCTACAAATTTTGAAGCTTTAATTTCTCAAACTGATTCTTAATATTGAAGTCAAAAATTGAGTTTAAAAAGTCAAAGGTTTGGTTTATCATGAAATTCGAATTTTTGTTTAGGAGTCACGATCAATTGATGAATCAAAGAGTTTACATGAATGATTTACTAACTAATTCATATAGGAACTATGGTCTGAAAGTGCCTAATTATCAAAATCAGAGTTTATTTATTTATTTATTTTTCTCTGGTTCAAGAACAACTACAGCAGCAGTTTCTCTTTAAATTTCTATTTCTTTTCATTTTCCATTTATAAAAATAAAGTTTAGTGATTAGTCCTAATTATATTGAAGAATCTAATTCATTGATTGTAGGATTAATTTGGTTATGGATGAATAGTTTATAATGAAGAAGATGAAGGAAACGTAACAACAGGTTATAAAATTTTAGATTGAGATAATAACAGAAAGACAGATATGGCTGGATGGTTTGTGTGTGTTTGTGGGTGAACGG
The DNA here is from genome assembly GCF_046630445.1 of Rutidosis leptorrhynchoides. Taxonomy (NCBI): domain Eukaryota; kingdom Viridiplantae; phylum Streptophyta; class Magnoliopsida; order Asterales; family Asteraceae; genus Rutidosis; species Rutidosis leptorrhynchoides. Next base: position 239,305,849 of record NC_092339.1, read on the forward strand.
GAGGTCGCGGGTTCGAGCCCGGGCAGGGACGTTTAATTTTTTTTTTTTAAAGGGCTTAGTACTCAAAGGTAGCATTTCTAATGATAATATTATTATTATTATTATTATTATTATTATTATTATTATTATTATTATTATTATTATTAATAGTGTTATTATTATTATTATTAATATTGTTATTATGTATTAATGTTATTATTACTAATTATTATTAGAATTATAATTATTATCGTTATTATGATTAAAAGTAATATGAACATTATTATTATTATTATTATTATTATTATTATTATTATTATTATTATTATTATTATTATTATTATTATTATTATTAACTTTATTAATGTATTTATTATTATAAATTTTGTCATTTATGTATTAGTTATCATTTATCCTTATTATCATTATGATTATAATTATAATTAGGAATATAGTTAATATTATTATATTCATCAAACGACTAATATATGTATTGTCATTATTATTATGAAGACATAAGTACCATGACTAATGTAATTATCAAATTGTTAATAAGTAACATCATTAAGTATTATTAATGATATTATTAGTATTATTAATTATATAAGTATTATTATGATTATGATTATTATTATTATGAGTATCATTTAAGGAACCATTACTGAAATTATTATTAGTAATAAAAATGTTATTTTTATAGTTATTAATAATATCACTATATTTGCTGTTATTATTAATACTAGAAGTATCATTATTATAATTTATAATTTTATTAAAACTAAGTAGTATCTTTATCATTAACATTATAAATATTTTTAAACTTATCATCTTATATAAAATTTACATTATTACTATTATTATTAAATCTAATAGTATTACTACCCATATCTTAATATTTTCATTAAATTAACTAACAAATGATATTCATATAAAAATATATTTAATACACAAAAGTAACCATATTAATATCTTATTTATTAAAATAAATAAAATGAACATAATAAAACATATAAGTATTGATATTAAAACTTATATTACTAATAATATACATAGTTGTTCGATTACAAGTATGTAATTAATATATATATATAAATGATATAGGTTCGTGAATCTGAGGCTAACCCTATACTTATTCAATGTCGTTCTATGTATTTTTACTACAAAATACAGTATGGTGAGTTCATTTGATTCCCTTTTACTCCTTACATTTTTGGGACTGAGAATACATGCGCTGTTTTATAACTATTTCTTAAATGATTTTGAGATATATTTTTGAACTGAGACTACATGAACTGCTTTTATAAATGATTGACAGAATAGACACAAATATTCAAAACTACATTCTATGATAGAATTATTTGGATTCATAGGTTCAATTTAGTAGTTAACGGAGAGATGATTTTGCATTGCGTACGCATTAGCTCTCGTTTTAACTACCATCGGTGGGATAATTTTGCATTGCACGCACGCACTAGCCCCCGATGTATTGTATTATATTATAGTCGACTTTGTAGTTGGTAACAGAGGGATGATTTTGCATTGTGTACGCATTAGCCCCCATTTCAGCTACCCTTGAAGGGATGATTTTGCATTGCGTACGCATTAGCCCCCGTTGTAAGAATTATATTGTATTAACTACCACGGTGAGATGATTTTGTCATTGAACTACGCATTAGCTACTGTTGGTGAGTTGTTTGAAAGGTTCTGGTGTTCTTCATATGAATGATTTTACAGCAGGAATAGACCTGCACAGATTGTTTTCTAATTATGAGTATCTTGTGGTCTATTATATTATTGAAAATGATTGATTATGAAAAACTACTGAACTCACCAACCTTTTGGTTGACACTTTAAAGCATGTTTATTCTCAGGTATTAAAGAAATCTTCCGCTGTGCATTTGCTCATTTTAAAGATATTACTTTGAGTCATTCATGGCATATATTTTGAAAGATGTTGCATTCGAGTCATTGAGTTCATCAAGATTATTATTATGTCAATTATAGTTGGATAGTGGATATTATGAAATGGTATGCATGTCTGTCAATTTTTGATGTAAAGAAAGTTTATCTTTTAAAAATGAATGCAATGTTTGTAAAATGTATCATATAGAGGTCAAATACCTCGCGATGAAATCAACTATTGTGAATCGTTTATAATGTATATGAATGAGTCCTTTCAATCTGTGAACCTTTATCACGTTCCATTAGAAACTCAGCATGACTTACTTTAATATAATCACGTTGATCAAGTGTCATTATATTATACTAACTCATGCTTCAGTTCCCAACACTGCTTCAATAACATTCATAATTTAAGTTCAAACTTTTCAGAATTTAGAAACTAAAACAGCTTCCTTTCTGATGTAACTCTGATATCACGAAGAGATAAATGATTTCAGATAAGAATAGTTATGAAAATATCTTCAGAAATATCGAGGATATTTATAATGAAAGATACGATGATATCTTAGAATTTCTAATATCGATGGATAATGAAGAAGACTTGTCCGTAAAGGTTTAGAGTCAGGAACAATGTATTCGTTAATGACTTCAGCAGATACTGAATCATTTGGATTCTTTGAAGGCAGGTTTAGTCCTTGTGATTTGTCTACAGCCTTCTTCATGGTTTTCTCTATCCGTTTTTCAGTACCTAATTTTCTCATCTTCTGAGCTTCTTCAGCCACTATTCTTTATCATCAAACTTTCAACTGTTAAGGTCGTTTACAGTTTTTGCTGCTTCCTTCAACTTTTCAACATTCAGAGTATTGATTCGTAGACTAGTTGCTTTTCAGAATTTCAGAATGAAAGCTCATAATTCTAAGAGATGAATGTTTTATGTATATATATGATGTTCTAGTACATGATGATGTAGCGTGAGGGTACAAAATAGTATTATTTTTAATACAAAATACTACAAAATATGACACAAGTTTTATTAATTTACGGATGGGATATACCTAAACCTTGCTACAACACTATAGGCAGTGTACCTAATCGTAGAGTAGTGTAGTTTTTAGTAAGTCCGGTTCGTTCCACAGGGAGCTGGTGATACTTACTATATTTTTAACTATATTTATACAAAATATATATAATTATATAAGTAGTAATATTATTATAAAAGGGGGGTTTTTACCGTTTAATGACCGGTTTGTCGATTTTATATTTTTAAGCGTAAAGATAAATGACAATAATTAAAGTGCGTAAAATAAATAAATGACGATAAATAAAATAACAATAAATAAAATTGCGATAGAATATGAAATAAAAGGATTATGCTTATTTAAACTTCCGTAATCATGATGTTTGACGTTTTGATTTTAATTAATTGTTACTCGGGTTAATTGTCCTTTGTCATGGTTTATTTGATACCTATCTGGTTTTTATCCATAATAGTCCATCGGTCATAAATATAAAGTGCGAGTGTCCTCGTCAAATTACCCTTATACCCGAAGTCAAATATTCCAACTAATTAAGGATTTAAACTGTGACGCAGTTATCACTTCTGTCAACAATTACACCAGTTATCACTGTATGTAATCTACCCCTGTTTTGATTAGATATGAATATTAATTTACCCACTTGATCAGTTTGAATAATCAATTACCCAACCCGAATAATTAATTAAATGATTATAATAGATTTCATATGAACGTCACTAAATAGGACAACCATAATCATTATTAATTATTAGGATAATTAATTTGAAGATAGGTTCGACAGACTCCAATGAGTTGTCACTCAATTAGACAATACCCCTCATCTATTAATAGTCAATAGTCCAATTTCCACAAGTGTCGGTCTTTTGCCCAAACCTTAATTATGGTACAAAGCCCAATTACCCAATTTTAGTAATTAGCCCAACATCATGATTACTTCGTTTTAAATAAGCATAATAATAACTTAGCTACGAGACATTAATATAAAAAGGTTGAACATAACTTACAATGATTAGAAATAGCGTAGCGTTACACGGACAGAATTTCGACTTACACACTCAAACGATCTCTATCATAAATCTTATTATTATCATAATTTAAAATTAAAATTAAGATTATTGTTATATCTTATTAAGTTAACATTATGATAGAGATATAGAATATAGATATTGATAATTGATATTGATAAATAAGAAAAAGATAGAAAAAGGTGTGTTTTTACATTACGATTACAAAGCCTTTTATAGGCGAATTTAGAAATTGAATTTTCACTAATGACCCCTGAACTATGCTCAATTAACAACTTTTTATTATTTAATATTATTCTTATTATGAATTATTTAAATATTATATTTTATTCTTGTGCATAGTTGACTCGTAATTTTTACACCGTTGCGTCGAGCGTTGAGAGTTGACTCTGGTCCCGGTTCCGGATTTTCGAACGTCCTTGCGTACAATTTTATATTTTGTACTTTGCGTTTTGTAACTTGTACTCTTGTCATTTTTAGACGTTCTTCATCAATAATTTGAACCTTTTTAATTGTATCTTGTACTTTTGAGCTTTTTGGACCTTTTTGTCTTCAATTTGTCGAATCTGCCTTTTGTCTTCGCACTTATTTAATATAAACGAATATCACTTGAAAATGGAACAATTGCAACTAAAATCTTGTCTTTCTTGGGGGATAATGCTATGAAATATATGTTCCTTTTTAGCCTTATCAATATCCCCACACTTGAGCGTTGCTTGTCCTCAAGCAATACAGTCTTGAAATAATATAATACATCACACGAATCACTTCTTTATTCTTCACACTTTGTACATCAGTGATTTTGATAGAGCGGTATAAACAATGATAGTAACGATATGGTTAAAGGTGGGTGTGTCATCCACAGTTGCCTTGGGTTTAGGACAACGACACTTGCAATCAAATAGCCGATTTACTTTCGGTTTCCAAAGCAAAGTGCACATTTGAAAGGCGGTTTACAGTCCCACATGACTATAAAAATTTAGATCCTTTAAGGAAATTGGATCTTTATGAAAACATTTGATCTTTTGAAAATTCAAGCTAGATTTTACCCTAGACAAGTTTTCTGATTTGATCCATCATCGGTGTTGCAAAATATATTTGTGGATCAATATTTTGGCTAAAACTTTTAGGTTCGTGTAATCCACTGCTATCCCGGTATCGGAAAGTACACATCCAGTTTACTTGTTCCGTATATTATCTTTCGGTAAACTACCGTCCGGTTGTAAAGGAAAGCGATGAACAAGAAACTGTTAAGGCAATGTCCCGTGACATGCAGATGATTATGGTCTTTTAACGTGTCGGATGCTAGAACTATCCTTGGTAGGAGCGATAGAAAAGATCATCCTATGATTTTTCGGTCTGGCACAAGGTCCTGTCTCCGACCATGCTATGCAACCACCGTTCTTACGGTTGACACCCGATTTGGTTCAGGTGACCTAATGAATTCCAGGTGAATTTCTTAGGATTTTACGTTCAATGGTAATGAACGCATTGAAAATGGTTTTTCAGAAAACAAATCGGTTTGTATTTTTGATCAAAATATTTTCTCGTTCATGCTCGAGTTTAGATATCATCGAATTCCATGAGTTTGAATTCTCAATCTTTAAGGTCAATCTCTAGGATTGAGTATTATCAGTCTTAAAAGCTGATTTTTAATCTTTAAGGAGATTATCCTTTTCTGGGGATCTGATTCATTAGTCTTATCAAGCTAATTTGCACGGTGCCTCCCCATTGTACGAGATAAATCCTTCTCATGGTTAGGATAAATCTGACCACTTGGCGACCTTGTTTGATGCTGAGGTTCGTGGATTTCCTGCTGATTTTAGAGATGACTTTTCTAGATTTTTCGTCAACCTACAGCTGGTCTGGACGACAACTTCTTGACCTAAATCAAGAAGCGCGTGTCTTTTTCGGAAGACTTTACTTCCTTTTAATGATGGAATTGATTCATCGTGTAGATCCATCTTTCTTTCAAATATATTACAGTAAACCGGGTAAAACTGATTAGTATCATCCAAAACAAAAGTACCTGCAATAATCTTGTACAAAGATATGTGATAGATAATTTTTAATTGAATAACTTGGTACATTCTCCCCACACTTAGTTTCTTTCTTTGCCTTTTTATTCTCCTTTATTCCATTTTAAATGAATTCAAGCATTTTAGGTTGTTTCTCAATTTATGTCCTTTCCGAGGTAACGATAATTTCGGCATTAACACCTAGTTTTATCGTTCATAAATATGTATAAACATGATTTTGAATTCATTTAGTTAAAAAATTTTAAAATTTTCATAATATTTAGAAAATAAGCCAAGTATAAACCCGAGAGAATTTATAACCCTTCCCCACACTTGAGATCATGCAATGCCCTCATTTGCATGAAATCAGACTATAATTATTAATTCATGAGGGTGATTAGTGTAGAAAAGTGATTAAAAATACCCAGTTTGTAATTACAAAGCTCGTCGAATGATAGATGGCGCGCCTCATCGTTCATTCCTTCATTTATTATATCACATTTGTTGTTTTGCATCTTGTCGTCAAAATCAGTACCTTTTGCTGAACTTAATGTTAGTCTTTGAAAGTGCGTTGTTTTACCCTGTTGTTTACATGATAAAATACGAACATATATACATATTTTTAAAGTTGGGTATATTACCCCACGTTCAAAAATTTATAAAATCAAATATATTTTTTTTAGCATACTTTAAATCAATAAAATTAAAAATAATGATGAAAAAATTTTTCGCCCCGCCCTCGGGTAAAGTAATTTCGGCTCAACGGCCTAGTCTTCAACTCACGACGAATTTTAGAAATCATTTTTTTTTTTTTCAACTTAATGAAATAAAGTAAATTTTTGTTTTTAAATTCACACAAAACTTAAAAAGAAAACATATTAATTTCATATAAAACCTAAAAAACAAAAAAAATTCAGAATGGGGGGAGAAAACTAGTTCTTTAGTGTCTGCTAGCGGAAAAGACCAATCGGATTCCATTCTCGGAACTACACGAGAACAGAACAACTAACTCTAGATAACATTTTCTTAGAACATTTGAATCTCCCCACACTTAGGTAGCTGTGGTGTCGAAATTGTGATTAACTTCATCGTCAATTTCTTTTGGTCCATAATCAACTTGCCTATCTGTGACTTTTTCTTTAAGCCAGTGCCAGGCTTCTTCCGTAATATCCCAAAATTCAACTAGTTTCGCCTTTTCTTTAGGCGACAGATTGGATATTAACCGGTTACATAACTTAAAGTTCCCCTTACTTCTAGCATCGATAGCCCGTTTAAAAAGTTTCTTCATTGAACTGTTAATAACGGGGTCATTTAATTTCGTATCAACAACGGGGTTCTTTATTATCAAGTCATCATTAGGTTTTACTTCATTTTCCCCACACTTAGGCGTTTTATTATTGCTAAGCACTACCGTTGGAGTTGGTAAAACAACATGGTTATTACCAATCGTTTTTACTGGTTCAACGGTTTTAGTTGGTGGAGATTTAGACTTTCGAATCATAAAGGTGATTGATTTGTTACCACTTTTAAGTGTCATTCTTCCATTTCCTACATCAAATAACGCCCCGGTGGACGCAAAGAATGGTCGACCTAAAATTAGAGGAACGTTTGGGTCCTCTTCTATATCAATGACAATAAATTCGACTAGAAAGGTTAAATTACCTACTTGAACGGGTAGGTTGTCAGCAATTCCAACTGGGTGCTTAATGGTTTGATCAAAGAGTCGAACACTCATATCCGTTGGACTTAACTTACCTACACCTAATCTCTTATATAAGGAAAGAGGCATAACACTTACACTTGCACCTAAATCTGCTAGTGCATCATACATGACACAATCACTAAGTAGACAAGGAACAATAAATTCACCCGGATCACCTACCCTAGTTGGAGGTTTTGGTGGAACTGTCTTCACCGGGTTTATATTTACGGCTTTTGTTTCTTGCACTTTCTTATTCTTTTTCTTCTTCTTCTTTCCAGAGGTATCACAATCTTTATTACCTATCACTTGCTCATACTCAACTCCTTTTCTTGGAAACGGGATGGGTGGTTTGTATGGTGCCACCACTGGCTTTACATACTCGGGTGGTGGTGGTGGTGTAACTTCTTCATTGTTACTTACATCTAAAACTTTCCCATCTTCTGGTGCTGGTTTTTCAGAATTTGTTGATATCATGTTAACATTTTCATTCCGAGGATTTACTTCATTATTACTCGGTAGCTTTCCTTGTTCCCTTTCACTCATCAATCTAACAAGAGTACCTACTTGTTTTTCTAGATTCAAAATGGAAGCTTGTTGAGTTCTAAATGACTGCTCAAACCTCTCATTCGTTTGGGTTTGAGTTTCAATAAATTGTGTTTGAGATTCAACTAGCTTAAATACCACTTCTTCCAGATTTGACTTCTTCTCGTCGGTTTGTTGTGGTGGTTTATACAAGCCAGGTCTTTGTTGATTGAAAGTGTTGTTTTGAGTTGGTTGGTTATTCGGACCTTGTTGGTTATACGAGTTATTGTCGGGTCCTTTTGGATTGTAAAGAATGTTTTGATTTCGATTGAAGTTTAGCTTTGGCGGTTGATAATTATTTTGATAATTATTTCCAGGCCTTTGGTTCATATAGGAAACATTCTCTCGTTGTTCCAATGTTGGTTCAATGTGACAATCTTTCAATAAGTGTGGTCCACCGCATAGCTCACAACTGATTCGTATTGCGTGAATATCTTTATTCATCTTTTCCATTCGTCTTTCGAAAGCATCTATTTTTGCTGAAACGGAATCAAAGTCATGGCTAGAATCGGCTCTAGCCACTTTAGATGAACGAAAAATATCTTTTTCTTGGTGCCACTCATGCGAGTGGGAGGCTGTGTTATCAATAATTTTGTAAGCTTCAGTTGCGGTTTTCTTCATAATGGAACCACCAGCTGTTATGTCGATGTCTTTTCGTGTAGCAACGTTGACACCTTGGTAGAATATTTGTACTATTTGATAAGTGTCTAAACCGTGTTGAGGACATCCTCTCAACATCCTTCCGAATCTTGTCCACGCCTCATATAATGTTTCATTTGGCTTTTGCGCGAACGTAACAATTTCTCCTTGAAGTCTCACGGCTTTAGATGCCGGAAAGAATTGTTTAAGAAATTTTTCAACTAAAACATCCCATGTGTCAATCGCCCCTTCAGGTAACGATTCTAACCAATCTTTGGCTTCTCCCTTTAAAGTCCAGGGAAACAACATGAGATAGATCTGCTCATCTTCCACTTCTCGGATTTTGAATAGTGTACAAATTCTTTTAAACGTACGAAGGTGTTCGTTAGGATCTTCATTCGGTGCACCACTGAATTGGCATTGGTTAGTTACCATGTGTAGAATTTGTCCTTTGATTTCATAATCTGGCGCATTAACTTCTGGCTTAATAATGGCGTGACCTTGGCCCGTGCGTGTGGCTCTCATTCGATCTTCCATACTTAGAGGTTCCGTTACTTCCATAATTGAATTTGTTGAATACGAATCACTAGAGGATTCTGATTTAATGGTTTGTGGCTCAGGAGGAATAATTAGTGGTTCAGGATCTTGGAATTGTCCTTGAATATGCTCCGGGTTCTTAATTGTGAAGTCGGGTTCAAAAGATGGATTATCGGAAATTTGAGTTGGAGTTCTTGTTCGACTAGATGACGATTCTAAAGAAAAATCAACGGCGACAATATTTGCTAGATGTCTTGATCGAGTTACAGGTGGTGAACGTATGAAAGGTGGTGAACGTTTTGCTCGGTGCATTCACAGAATATCCTATTAGTTATAAAAATAAGAAAAACTTATATAAGTTGTCCAATCAATAGACTTTTCTGATTTTGCCCACGTTTCGAATAGCCAAAAGATGCAGCAGAGGGGCAGGATTCGTTTGGTCTCAATATAATTGAGTACTGTTTGGCTCCAATAACCCGGTCCACGTACAAATCCAACTATTACTACGAACCAGAAAATTTTGATATCTATCAATTTAACCACTTAAAATAAATTTTCGTAATTTTAAGAAATTTAGAGAAGAAGTAGAAAAAAATCTAAGTCCTAAAAACTAGAATGGCGAGAAATAAGAAAGAAAAAGATTGCGCGTCAAAAAAGGTCGAAAAATAAAAAGGTCGAAAAATAGGCGTCGAAAAATAAAAATAAGAAAGTAGTGCGAAATACGGCGTCGTAAAATTCTAAAGCACCTAAAACTTAATCTAAGGAATAAGCACTTAAGGGATTTTACGGCAAAGCCTAAAAATTCTAGAAGTAAAAATAACTATGGCAAAACTAAACTTAATACTAAAAATTGTAACTATAGTCTAAAAATATAAAGGTAATAAAACTAAAAAAAAAAAAAATTATAATTTATTATATTTTAAAAAAAAAAAAAATTTTTTAAATTTTTTTTTTTTAAAATTTTTTTTTTTTTTTTTAAAAAAACGAATTTTTTTTCTTAAAAAAAACGTTTTTTTTTTTTACAAATTTTTTTTTTTTTTTTTAAATTTTTTTTTTAAAACGAATTTTTTTTTTTCTTAAAAAAAACGTTTTTTTTACATTTTTTTTTTTTTAAAAAAAAACGAATTTTTTTTACAAATTAATACTTTTTTTATAATTATTATTTTTTTTTCAAAACTTTTTTTTTTAATTCATTTACTATTCATGAATAGTAAATGAAAAGAAATTAATTAATTTACTATTCACATGAAAGCGACATGATAGAAATTATTAATTACAAGTTACATAATATACCCCTGAAGTATTTAATAAATACGACTTTTTAAAATTTTACGTATCAAATTTTGATTCTAAAATATTATTATATTATTATATTCTATTTCAATATTATTATATTATTATATTTTATTTCAATATTATTATAATTAAAAATATAGCGTTTTAGCGCTCCCCGGCAGCGGCGCCAAAAACTTGATGATGTAGCGTGAGGGTACGAAATAGTATTATTTTTAATACAAAATACTACAAAATATGACACAAGTTTTATTAATTTACGGATGGGATATACCTAAACCTTGCTACAACACTATAGGCAGTGTACCTAATCGTAGAGTAGTGTAGTTTTTAGTAAGTCCGGTTCGTTCCACAGGGAGCTGGTGATACTTACTATATTTTTAACTATATTTATACAAAATATATATAATTATATAAGTAGTAATATTATTATAAAAGGGGGGTTTTTACCGTTTAATGACCGGTTTGTCGAATTTATATTTTTAAGCGTAAAGATAAATGACAATAATTAAAGTGCGTAAAATAAATAAATGACGATAAATAAAATAACAATAAATAAAATTGCGATAGAATATGAAATAAAAGGATTATGCTTATTTAAACTTCCGTAATCATGATGTTTGACGTTTTGATTTTAATTAATTGTTACTCGGGTTAATTGTCCTTTGTCATGGTTTATTTGATACCTATCTGGTTTTTATCCATAATAGTCCATCGGTCATAAATATAAAGTGCGAGTGTCCTCGTCAAATTACCCTTATACCCGAAGTCAAATATTCCAACTAATTAAGGATTTAAACTGTGACGCAGTTATCACTTCTGTCAACAATTACACCAGTTATCACTGTATGTAATCTACCCCTGTTTTGATTAGATATGAATATTAATTTACCCACTTGATCAGTTTGAATAATCAATTACCCAACCCGAATAATTAATTAAATGATTATAATAGATTTCATATGAACGTCACTAAATAGGACAACCATAATCATTATTAATTATTAGGATAATTAATTTGAAGATAGGTTCGACAGACTCCAATGAGTTGTCACTCAATTAGACAATACCCCTCATCTATTAATAGTCAATAGTCCAATTTCCACAAGTGTCGGTCTTTTGCCCAAACCTTAATTATGGTACAAAGCCCAATTACCCAATTTTAGTAATTAGCCCAACATCATGATTACTTCGTTTTAAATAAGCATAATAATAACTTAGCTACGAGACATTAATATAAAAAGGTTGAACATAACTTACAATGATTAGAAATAGCGTAGCGTTACACGGACAGAATTTCGACTTACACACTCAAACGATCTCTATCATAAATCTTATTATTATCATAATTTAAAATTAAAATTAAGATTATTGTTATATCTTATTAAGTTAACATTATGATAGAGATATAGAATATAGATATTGATAATTGATATTGATAAATAAGAAAAAGATAGAAAAAGGTGTGTTTTTACATTACGATTACAAAGCCTTTTATAGGCGAATTTAGAAATTGAATTTTCACTAATGACCCCTGAACTATGCTCAATTAACAACTTTTTATTATTTAATATTATTCTTATTATGAATTATTTAAATATTATATTTTATTCTTGTGCATAGTTGACTCGTAATTTTTACACCGTTGCGTCGAGCGTTGAGAGTTGACTCTGGTCCCGGTTCCGGATTTTCGAACGTCCTTGCGTACAATTTTATATTTTGTACTTTGCGTTTTGTAACTTGTACTCTTGTCATTTTTAGACGTTCTTCATCAATAATTTGAACCTTTTTAATTGTATCTTGTACTTTTGAGCTTTTTGGACCTTTTTGTCTTCAATTTGTCGAATCTGCCTTTTGTCTTCGCACTTATTTAATATAAACGAATATCACTTGAAAATGGAACAATTGCAACTAAAATCTTGTCTTTCTTGGGGGATAATGCTATGAAATATATGTTCCTTTTTAGCCTTATCAGTACAGTCTTGAATTCAAAGTATGGCATTTGAAAGATGTAAGAATCTAAGAGTGATGTTTTCTGATAAATCTTGGCTTGGATTCTGATTTTTCAAAATCAGAATATGTAATCAAATTTGGACGTGAATGGTTGTTTTGATTTCTAGGAAAGAATGTATATCGTTGTGAAAGTAGTGAGTATAGTTGATGATTTGTTAAATCATAATCGAAGAATGTAACATATTAATTGTGAATTTATATATCTTTCGGGTATTACCTACCCGTTAAAAGTTTCACAAGTAATATTTTGTACCAGAGAATTTTATTACAGTCTTTATGAAAATATATGTATGTATATTTTCTTCAGATGTAATCCAGATTTAATGAGTTAATATCATATTAAGCTCATTTGATTTTCGGCTGGATTAGAAATGAATAATCTCTAAAACATTAAAGATTTCATAATCTTCGCGGAGTATTTCACTAATGTAATCAATACTTCGTTATTCAGTTTTATTGATATTTCCTCAGTGAATCATGTTGGTGCTCATGGAACTCTTGCTAACTTCGCAAGGTACAAATGATGTTTTCTAGAAAGTTTCAAGTACATCGAAAATGAAAGTTTACAATTAAACATGTATTTGAATAATACACTTGGTTTATTATGAAATAGAATTCATTGAGTTGAAACAGAGATTATAGTTAACGATTCTTAAGTCATTAACGAAGGATGTACATCATAGCATATTAGTGATATGAATTAATCGAGTAGTACTTACCCCCAAAAATTTCATACGTAATAGCGTAGTACGGAAAGATATATTATGGTTTCCAAAATTTATATATATATAAGATATGCATATAAATTCTTCAGAGGGAATGAGTTAATATTTCATAACTCATTGATATAATATACTCGTTGTTGCTTATGGTGTCAATACCGTTGATGGTTATAGAGCTGATGTAGCTTGTGGTGATACAGGTGTTGCTGGTTGGTGATACTGATGGTGATGCTGGTGGTAATACCTGTGGCGCTTGTATAACAAGTCTAACTTGTAAATAACGCACCATTCTTGTCAGGGTTTCTACTCTTCCTTCTATCATTTCGGTCCACTCATCTGGTTTACGGTTCGAACTAAAATAAGTAATCTCTAAAACTTTTAGAAACTACATATTCTTTGCAGAATATTTCTTCAAAGAAGTGATGAGTCAATACTTCATTGTTTATTGTTGTTGGTATTCCTTGGTATCTACGGTGCGTATGACGTTGATGCTCGAGGTACAGATTGTGATGCTGAGGTGTGGGATACGGAGGTTGTTGTTGTTAGTGGTAATGGTACTGTTGGTGTTGATGATGGTGGTACTGCTGATACCGGTGATGCCGCTGGTGCTTGTAACCTTTGTACCATATTTTCCAAAGCCACTACCCGAGCGCGAAGCTCGTTGACTTCTTCTATCATACCGGGATGATTGTCGATTCGGACGAGCGGACGAATAAGATCTAGAATTTGAGATATTATATAATCATGACGAGATACTCTGGAAATGAGAGAGAAAATGGTATTACGAACAGGTTCGCCGGTAAGTGCTTCAGGTTCCTCGCCAAGAGGGGAATGTGGTGGATGGAAGGGATCACCTTCTTCTTGTCTACAATGATTAAGTAGACTACGAACCCATCCCCAATTCATCCAGAATAGATGATGGCTAATTGGTTGATCCATTCCGGTCACAGTACTTTCAGAGCTCAAGTGGAAATCCATATCGGAATAGCTGTCGGAATCTAAGGAATTTGAACTACATACAGGATCCATTTTGTGTAATCAGGGAAATGATTTTTGATGTGAAATAGATTATAGGATTTAGATTTGTTATTCTTCAATACATAATTTACATATGTATATATAATACCAAGATCCCATAAATTACGGAGGAATCTTCGGAAGATGTCAGACAAAGTTTACAGTAACAGATATGCTAAGATATGAATTCGTTTGTACACTATCTATGCAATAAATGCAGGAAAACGTGTCTAGACTTAAGAATGATAAACAAGTAATTTCTGACAAGAAATGATAAGCAAAACTCGGTAAAAACAGATACGGTCATAGTCCAGACTCACTAATGCATCCTAACAATTACCAGTTAAACATACTAATGCAAATTTTGGTTCTCTATGACCTCAAGCTCTGATACCAACTGTGATGACCCATCCAAATCCATTTAGACGAATACATCATTCATCAATTTCACATTGATGTACTACCTCTACATGATACGTTTTGTAAACATTGCATTCTTTTGAAAACGCACACCATAATTGAATATCAAATTCCAAGGTTTTTGACGTTTGATGATTTCTACATATAGACAATCACCGTAAATAATAGTTTACCATACCACATCCGTTGATAATGCAGTCAAAATAAGATAAATGGTGATGATTTTGTGAATGCAACATTTTCTCGAATAAAGCATGTATGACTCCATGCACATAGCTTGTATCACATATAAGAAAACAGTGGAAGACTTCTAAGAACCTGAGAATAAACATGCTTAAAAGTGTCAACACAAAGGTTGGTGAGTTCATAGTTTTAATGTTGCGCATAATCTGTATGTAAAGGTGGATCACAAGATTTCAGTTGTTTCATCCAGAAACGTTTATCAAAATATTCTACAAGATTGAGCACCCTGGTAACTAAACTTTAACGTCTATATAATAAGTACCCCTGTTTTAACACACATGCAACCAACATGTACAATACACGCAAACCAACGTGTACTAACCTCAAAAAGCATACGTCTGTTTTATAGTTCAGGCTAGGGTTTCTATACCTGGAACAGACGGGGATGTCAAGCCCTATGGATCCATATACAACTATTCGCGCCCACCAGTTCATATAACCGGCAGCTACTAGTTACCAAAGCTAAGGGATTTTCGGTTCAAACTCGGTGTAGAATGTACTTGTGTCCATTGCGTTTACAATAAAGTGCATGTATTCTCAGCCCAAAAATATAGATTGCAAAAAGCGATTAGAAAGGGATCTATAAACTCACCTTAGCAGCATATAAGGTCATTCACCTAAATGTGACCGAAAATCGGAATGGAAAAATAACTGTAGATCTCAACCTAGAGAACATATGTTGGTCAATACATGTCTAACAAGCTAGGTCAGGTCATGGTGCATCACAATCCTAATGCTCGAGACCGACATGCAAAGGTTAACAAAAGTTATCTCAAAAGTCAACTTGACCCAATATGATCTTTAAATCTATACATGTTTATTAACATAGTATAAGTCTTGATAATGGAACGAATTTATAGTTTATCAAAATTAAAATATTATTTATTTCAGGAGATATGTTATATTTGAATTATCATGGCAATCGAACATATTTTACTATTTCACATAGTTTTCCAAAACTTGTAAAATCAGATTATAGTGTTTATAAAGCTTTAAAACATGATAAGACAGTCAACTTTGACAATTGTTCAACAAAATGAGACGTGCCTTATATAGAAATTCATTTACTCGATTAGTAATATCCAAAAATCCAATTTATTAATCTCATAGACAAGTTTTTTAAATATTAATTCGCAAATTCAAAAGGAATTTCAATTAACGTCAATCATAATTCGTTTAACCATAACTTTTAATTCGTTTATCAAAATCACGCGAATTCTAAATAAAAAGTTATTAATTTTTTGCCAGCTTTCCAATAACATACATATCATATACCTTATATTAGTAGTATATGTATTAAATTCATGATTCATCATAAACTATCTAACGAAAAAATTAAAGCACACAAGCATGCATAAACATATATACTCGAGCACTAGACACAGATACACTATTAATATATAAAAGATAAGATATGAATGCTCACATATCAATATTGTGATTCAATATTGCAGGAAAAGTACGCAAACACAACGGAAATGATAAATGCTAGGTTGGCCTCATGAACAAAACCCATGAACCATACCCATAACCTCAATAGCTATAACTCATAATTTCCTTAGCTTTATCCCGCTCGAAAAGCTTGTTTTGAAATAACTCGCTCATGACCTCGTCGTAGTATTTTATGTATAATATTAATAATACTCCTAACTATTAGATTAATAATAATAATAATAATAATAATAATAATAATATAATAATAATAATAATAATAATAATAATAATAATAATAATAATAATAATAATAATAATAATATAAATATATATGTATATAGAGCAGAGAGATTGAGAGAGGGATGAATGGAATCGCAGAAAATGATCGAGCTTTATAGATGTGGCATGGATCTGAATGTCATGCGATCACATGGCTTCTCAGTGCAATTCCCATGCGATCGCATGGGGTGCCCTGACAGCTCATAATGTTTTGTTGTTTTGCTTGTCGACATAATTAAATAAATATATAATTTATGTTAATTAATTATATATTATATTATATTCTCGTGCCTAGTTAACTTGAAATTTTAGTTCCGATGTCTTGTACGTTTACGTTCGACTTATGTCCTGGTTCCAGTTTTTCGAACGTCCTTTCGTACGTTTAGAAAACTTGTACTTTACGTTTCTTGATCCGTTCCTTTGTCAAAATATAGTCTTAAATTATCAATAACTATATTACCCGAAATGTATCTTGTACGTTCGAGTGTTTTGGTCATTTACGTCTATAAATTAACGTCTTAATATATAATAATATTATTTTAAATCAAAACGTTTTATATCTAAGTTAATATTATATTTTATAACATTTGTAAAATATACATACATTTTCATTTTGAAATAGTGTTTTACTGTAAAATATACATATATTTTAACATTATATTTTATAACATTTATAAAATATACATACATTTTCATTTTGTAAAATATACATATATTTTACTGTAGTAAATAGTGGTTTTCGAAAACACTGTAGCTTTTCGGGTACTGTAGCAATTCGAAAATACTGTAGCAAATTAGTGTTTTACATGTTCATCTTAAATGTTTTAGTTAACTTGTCTAAATATCAATCGAATCAATAAACGAATGTTACTATCATTTACTAAATAACTTGAAATTATATATATGTATATATGTATATATCTTTATTTAATATACATAAATCAGTTTTTAAATACACATTGCAAGTTATTTATAATTAATTTTAATAATTAATATTCCAACTTATTGTATATATATATCTATTTACAAATAGATGTTCATGAATCGTCGGTCAATAGTTAAAGGTTAACTGAATATATAACATTAGTTCAAAAATTTTGAGAATCAATATTACAGACTTTGCTTTTTTTGAATCAATATTACAGACTTTGCTTATCTTGTCGAAATCATATAAAGATTAAGTTTTAAATTTGGTCGAAAATTTCCGGGTCGTCACATGTAGCAGGTGGAGTAATAGGTAGAATTGGATCTTGGGGTTTTGGTTTGATAGTGAATAATTTCTTAGACTTTTCTTCATCTTCGGAAACCTTTTCCTTCTCAGATCCCTTTTCTTCATCAGAATCTTCTTCATCCACAGATTCCTCTTCTTCATCGGAATCCTCTCAGCCAAGATAAGCAAACAAAGGGTGATCCTCAGCATTGGAATCGTCCTCATCCTCTTTTGGCTCAGGTTGCCCAACAGTCTCAAACAATACCTCTTCATTAGTACAGGGTGTAAGAGTACCCCGAGCAATCAAGGAAGTATCGGACTCGGTATCCGCATCCGAAGCACTTAAGTAAATATCATGAAGAAACTTCATCTTGTTACATTATAGGAGTACGCTCGCATTAGAACATCTATTATACGAAAACAGTAGGCATATATATATATATATATATATATATATATATATATATATATATATATATATATATATATATATATATATATATATATATATATATATATATATAAACATATATGATATACTAAGTAGACATCTATGCAACAACCTATCAAGCAAACAGTATAAGCATAACATCTATAGTTCAAGCTATGCTACGATTACAGTTTAGACCACGAGGTGTCCTAAAGTCCGACACACTAATGCAGCCTAATCCTAGGTAACCGTTACGCTCTGATACCATATGTAATACTTGATGTCGAACGAGGTGTATATAAAATAGTTATTATTTTACTAGGAAAAACTATTAAATACGATACAATTTTACACAAGATATTTATTTATTTATAGAATGGATATACTTAAACCTTGCTACAACACTTATAGGCAGTGTACCTAATCGTACAGTAGTGTAGTTTTTAGTAAGTCCGGTTCGTTCCACAGGGAAATCTTTAAACAAAGCTCAACGCTATATTAGTTAACTTTTACAAAAATACAAATATATATATAGGTAATATTATTATTATAAAGGGGGTTTTTACCGTTTAATGACCGGTTTGTCGATTTTAAAACTTTAGTCGCAGTTAAAACCTAATGTAAAATATAAAATAAATACAAGACTTTAAATTAAAGCGTAAAGTAAATAACGATAATGAAATTGCGAATAATAAAAATGCGATAAAATTAAATTGCGATAATTAAAAAGTACGATAATTAAAAGTGCGATAAAATAAAATAAATAAAAGTGCGATAATTAGAAGTGCAATTAAATATAAAATAAAGGAAATTAAATATGAAAGAAAAGAATTATGCTTATTTAAACTTCCGTAATCATGATGTTTGACGTGTTGATTTTAGTTTTATGCCCATGGGTTAATTGTCCTTTGTCCTGGATTATTCAATATGTCCGTCTGGTTTTTGTCCATAACAGTCCATCAGTCATAAATATAAATTGCAAGTGTCCTTGTCAAATTATTATTATACCCGAAGATAAGTATTCCAACTAATTGGGGATTCGAATTGTAACAAGGTTTTAATACTTTGTTTAATGAATACACCAGGTTATCGACTGCGTGTAAACCAAGGTTTTACTACTTTGTTAACAATTACACCAATTACCCTTGAATGTAATTTCACCCCTGTTTTAATTATTCTAGTGGCTATTAATCCATTCCCGTGTCCGGTTAAATGAACGATTACTCGTACATATAAATACCCCGCCCATCGTGTCCGATCGAGTGTATATGGTAATTTATAGGGACGCCCAATTGTAAATCTTTATATTAACATTAACAAACTTTCATTTAGTTAAACAAATATAAAGCCCATTAATAGCCCATAGTCTAGTTTCCACAAGTGTCGTTCTTTTGTCCAAACCCCAATTATGGTACAAAGCCCAATTACCCAATTTTAATAATTAGCCTAACATCATGATTACTTCGTTTTAAACAAGCATAATAATAACTTAGCTACGAGACATTAATATAAAAAGGTTGAACATAACTTACAATGATTAAAAATAGCGTAGCGTTACACGGGCAGAATTTCGACTTACACCCTTACAACATTCGCTAACATACCCTTATTATTAGAATTATAATTAAAATTAAAATATAAATTATAAATATAAATATATATTACTTCGTATGAATGAGAAGAAAAAATGATGATGATTTTGATCAGAATTCGGGTTGATTTATAGCCAGACTTGATTTTTGGGGCTCCGCGACTCGCGGCCAAATACCCTTAAAACTCCGCGAGTCGCGGAGAGGTATTTACAGTTTACACCCTTGGAGTTTCCTGCTGCCGACGGTTTTAAATATATATATATAATATATATATAATTAATATAATTAATTATATATTATATTATATTTATATATATAGTTAACTTGTAATTTTTAGTCCGTTGCGTCGAGCGTTAAGAATTGACTCTGGTCCCGGTTCCGGATTTTCGAACGTCCTCGCGTACAATTTAATATCTTGTACTTTGCGTTTTGAATCTTGTACTCTTGTGATTTTGAGACGTTTCTTATCAATAATTGGAACCTTTTTGATTGTCTTTTGTTCTTTTGAGCTTTTTGGTCGTTTGCGTCTTCAAATCGTCGAATCTGTCTTTTGTCTTCACCTTTTATTATTTAAACGAATATCACTTGTAAATAGAACAATTGCAACTAAAAGCTTGTCTTTCTTGAGGAATAATGCTATGAAATATATGTTCGTTTTTAGCATTATCAAATATTCCCACACTTGAGCGTTGCTTGTCCTCAAGCAATATTGTCTTGAAATACTAGAATCACTTCTTTATTCTTCACACTTTGTACATCAGTGATTTCTATACGGCGGTATAAACAATGGTAGTAACGATATGGTTTACAGTCCCACATGACTATAAAAATTTAGATCCATTAAGGAAATTGGATCTTTATGAAAACATTTGATCTTTTGAAAATTAAATCTAGTTTTTTTTTTACCCTAGATAAGTTTTCCGGAATAACCCTTTACCGGTGTTTGCAAAATATTTTTGTGGGTTTGGTGGGTTTCAGATTTGAAAATTTTAGCTCAAAACTTGCGGTTTTGTGTCACCCACTTGCTAACCTTGTATTTGGAAAGCAACACGTCCAGTTTACTTGTTCCGTATATTACCTTTCGGCAAACTACCGTCCGGTTGTAAAGGAAAGCGTTGAACAAGCAACTGTTTAAGGCAATGTCCCGTGACATGCTTTTGATTATGGTCTATAACGTGTCGGACGCAATTACTATCCTTGGTAGGAGCAATAGTAAAGCTCACCCTTATAATTTGTCGGTCTGGCACAAGGTCCTGTCTTTGACCATGTTATGCAACCACCGTTCTTACGGTTGACACCCGATTTAGTTCAGGTGACCTAATGAATTCCAGGTGAATTCCTAGGATTTTACGTTCAATGGTAATGAACGCATTGAAAATAGGGTTTTCAGAAAACAAATCGGTTTATAATTTTGATCAAAATATTTTCTCGTTCAAGCTCGAGTTTAGATATCATTGAATTCCATGAGTTTGTAATTCTCAATCTTTAAGGTCAATCTCTAGGATTGAGTAATATCAGTCTTAAAAGCTGATTTTTAATCTTTAAGGAGATTATCCTTTCTGGGGATCTGATTCATTAGTCTTATCCAGCTAATTTGCACGGTGCCTCCCCATTGTACGAGATAAATCCTTCTCATGGTTAGGATAAATCTGACCACTTGGCGACCCTGTTTAATGCTGAGGTCCGTGGATTTCCTGCTGATTTTAGTGATGACTTTTCTAGATTTTTCGTCAACCTACAGCTGGTCTGAACGACAACTTCATGACCTAAATCAAGAAGCGCGTGTCTTTTTCGGAAGACTTTACTTCCTTTTAATGATGGAATTGATTCATCGTGTAGATCCATCTCTTCTTTTCTTTCATCGGGTAAAACAGTTTAGTTTAGTTCAAAGCAAAAGTATTTTCAGTTATTTGTTACAAATATATGTGGCATATGTTTAAAATAACTTGGTAAATTTTCCCACACTTGGCTTTTTATTTTTCTTTTTATCGTCCTCTATTCCATTTTAAATGAATTTTAACATTTTAGTTTGTTTCTCAATTTATGTCCTTTCCGAGGTAACAATAATTTCGGTGTTAAAACCTAGTTTTATCGTTCATAAATATGTATAAACATGATTTGAATTCATTTAATTGAAAAATTTTACTAGAATTGGGTAGTCAGTATATAAGACTAGTGCTGTTCTTTTTTATCAGAGAGCACTAGATTCTAATACAACTACTGCTTTACTAGTATTTTAATGGTAATCAAGTGTTTAATAAAAATTTTTAAAATCCGAAAGAATTTAACCCCTTCCCACACTTAAGATCTTGCAATGCCCTCATTTGCAAGAAATCAGTAACAATTTAAATTATTGAGGGTGATTTGTGTGAAAATGATTAAATTTTTACCAAAGTTTCCAAATATATTGGCGTTTGTTTGCTGAATGATAAATGGTGCACGTCATTTGTTCATTCCGTCTTGTTGTTATTTCACATATATTTTGCATCATTGTCGTCAAAATTACTTGCTTTTGCTGAACTTAATGCCAGTCTTTGAAAATGCGTTGTTTTACCCTGTTATGTACATAAGATAAATTGCAAACATATATACATATTTTTGAAGTTTGGTATATTACCCCACATTCAAAAATTATTAAAATCTAAGAATAAAAGTTAGATAATTATAAAAATGATTACAATATTAACAAAAATATTAAATGTATCAATAATTACAAATTACAAAATAATAAAAAAATAATAAGTAAACTAAGGATGATATTGGTACCAATAGGGGTTCCAGGCATACCCATACGTGCTATAGAATGCTTCGGCAGGATCATACGTAGGATATGGTGGCTGCATCTCTATCGACCAAGGAGGGAAGACGGGTTTCGGTGTAGGAATATAGTTTCTACCTATATGTTGGCAATGCGCTATGATCTGGTTCTGATGAACTTGCCAATCTTCAAATGCTCTCTGTCTAGCATTTTCGTATTCCTGAGAAGCTATAAACCTATGCATTTCTTGCATCTCATTCCCCCCTCCTACATTACCTTGTTCCTGGTTTCTCTCTACCTGTGGATGTCTACCATTGTATCGTACTGCGGCGTTATTTCGCCGCTTCAAAACTTTAGCACCATGGTATACATTTAAACCTATAGTGTCGCGGGGTTCCGGCTCTTCTACCAATAATCCCCCCCGACTTATATCCACACCGAGATATTCACCAATCAAAGTAATAAAAATACCACCTCCTATTATGCTATGTGGACGCATCCCTCGAACCATAGCTGATAAATAATAACCCACACAATATGGTATACTTACAGCGCTGTGTGGGTCTCGAATACACATATGGTAAAACAAATCTTGTTCATTTACCTTTTCTTTGTTTTTACCCCTTTGTGTAATCGAATTAGCTAAAAACCTATGTATTACTCTTAATTCGGCTCTATCTATATCCAAATAAGAGTAGTTTCCCCCTTTAAAACGGTGATGGCTTGTCATTTGACTCCACACACCGTGTGTATCAAAATTTTCATCTATTTTCCTACCGTTTAGTATCAATCCTCTACAATCGGCAGACGCTAATTCCTCAGGCGTGTATATACGTAAAGCCTGAGCCATGTCCAGTAAAGACATGTGGCGCATCGAACCGCCTAACAAAAATCTAATAAAAGAACGATCGGTTAAACTAGCTACC
Organism: Rutidosis leptorrhynchoides; assembly: GCF_046630445.1. Lineage (NCBI taxonomy): Eukaryota > Viridiplantae > Streptophyta > Magnoliopsida > Asterales > Asteraceae > Rutidosis > Rutidosis leptorrhynchoides. The sequence continues at coordinate 239,329,607 of NC_092339.1, forward strand.
CGATCATTCAACTCTATACTACATAACAACTCTTCACACCATACTTTATATACAGGTCTGCGTATGGTGAATAAACATATCCAGTCATTAAAAGAAGAATTACCATACCTCTGTACCAGTAATTCCCTAATTGGCCCGGCCAATTCTACAGCTTCCAAGGGTCCCCATTCTATGACCCTCGGTACCTCAACAACCTTGGAATGAAGAGTATGCAAACCCCGTTGATATTTTGGATAATCTATCCAAAGTCTGTCAAATCGCAGGTTCGGGTGCAACTGTTCCAAGTGCATATCTGAAAAGGTCATGACTGGATGAGGTACATCCTGCTTGTAGTAGTTATCTACCTCCTGTTGTTCCAAGTTCTCAGCAGGAGCATGACGGGCTTGGGATGAAGATTCACCCCTTTCATTCTGCAAAACACATCAAACACAAATTTTGTGCATCCAAATATGCATTAGTGTCAGCAAAATCATCAATCAAAATAATTACAATGACATTATCAATTTATATCAAACTTAAGCTCATTTTCACATTTTTATCAAATCTACACTTTTTCAAATAAGCATATACGAAAATTTTCGCCAAGTTCATAAGCATTCAACTCAAATAACATGTCAAAATAATCATTACTAGCAAATAAACAAGTCTCAAATGGCATTATCTTTCAAAAATCAAGTTCATGAATTTTGGACTTGAAAAAGTCCACTTTAATTCTCAAAATCATGTTTAGGCTCAAAGTTTGGATCTTTTAACTACCTAGACATGTTACACTACTCAATTTAGCAATAATTCATGACAAAAATCGGCCATAACCTGTTTATATCAAAAAGCCCCAAATTGCTCAAGAACACAAACCCTAGATTATTCAAAATTTGAAGTTTAAGGCTTCTAATCATGTTAAACAGCATCAATCTAGGTTATACAAGCATAATACATAAACAATTTAAGTCTAATTACACTAAAAAGCATCAAAATCAAATTGGGGAAAAATAGCTCAAGAACACTAAAATTCGAATTAAATGGTGTTTAGGTGTAGAAATTTACCGTTTTTCTTGAGTAGTTCTTAGATATCATCCTTCTCAACATGATTTTAGCAAAAAATTTGGTGATTAACGGTTAAAAATTGAGATTTTTGGGGGTGATTTTCGGGTTTTTTCGAGGTGTTTTCGCAGTATTTTTGCTGTGTTTTTGTTTGTGGGAGTGAACTGATCGTGCAGCTAGTTTTATTTTTTTTTCTGTAATTTTGTCCCTCCGCGAGTCGCGGAGGTTTTTCACTGCAAACTCCGCGAGTCGCGGAGTTTACCCTTTTTTTTTTTTTTTTTTTTTTTTTTTTTTTATAATCTTTAACTTATAAAACAATTAAGAAATTAATTTTAAAATTTTGTTTCCCTTGTTATTTAGGACGAGGTCGTTTCGGATCGATGTCCTAGTCCGTCCCTCGACAAAATTTTAAAATTTGTCTTTTTGTAGCGATTGTTTTAAAAGCTAAGATTTTTGGGTTTTTTAATGTTTTTGGCATACTTTAAATCAATAAGATTAAAAATAATGATAATAAAAGTTCTCGTCCCTCCCTCGGGTAAAGCAATTTCGGTTCAAAGACCTAGTCTTCAACTTACGACGAATTTTAAAAATCATATTCTTAACTTAATGAGATAAAGTAAATTTTTGTTTTTAAATTCACACAACATAAATATAAAATTCAAAATTAAAATTAAAAATTCACACCAAACTCAAAATTTGAAATGCATAAAATTAAAAATTCATATTTTAAAAATTCACACCAGACTTAATTTATAAATTCATATTATAAATTCACACCAAACTTATTTTAAAAATTCAAATATTTACAATTTTAAAAATATTGTTTTTATAAAGTTTACAGTATTAACTTAAGATTTAAATATTAATTTTAAAAACATGGTAAAAATAAATTTAAAAATCTTTTTGTCTTTTTATCCCACTTTAATCAATCAAATATTATCAAAAATATGCGCCCCTCTTTTCGGTAAAGTAATTTCGGTTCCAAGACCTAATTTAACTCATGACGAATTTTTGAAATATTTTGGGTTGATTGATTAAAGATATTTATACCTTAAGAATAAACGTTAAATTTCGCAGTGATGTAATAAATTTTTGAACGATATCAATAATTTCGGTCGCCAAACCTAATTTTATTTAATACCAATTTAATACTTTTTAGCGAACAAATTAGCTTTTATTATCAAAAGGTTAAAAATAAAAATAAAAATAAAAACTGTACAGACATACCTGTGAAATAGATTTCTTAGTTATATGATCTATTATATTCATAAGATAGTCGGTTTAATTGGTTTTCCATGGCTGCATAGGCGTAACCTCGAGCATTCATTGTCTTTTCTTCTAAACATATGAACGGTCCGTCTCTGCATAAAGTAACAAATTCGGTATTTGAATAGGTTTGATTATTTGAACATTTACCTCCATGTGACCATTTTCCGCATTTGTGACATTTTTCTAGGTGTCGTGCTCTTCTTTTCGCTGCGGATTTTGATTTTCCTTTACCAAATTGTAACTTATTATCTTCGCATCTGGATCCTTTTCTAACTCCGTCCATTCTTTCTCTGATTACTGATACTATTTCACTCGGGAGTATGTCATTATTACGTTTAGTGATCAAAGCGTGTAGCATTAGACCATGGTTTAGTTCACAGGCAGTCTTCATTTTGTAAAAACCTAAAAAAAATAAAAATTCAGAATGGGGGGAGAAGACTAGTTCTTTAGGGTCTGCTAGGGAAAGACCATACGTGTTCCATTTTCGAGAACTATACGAAAACAGACAATCTAACTCTAACAGAAATATATATTATCCTTTAAAGACTTGATTCTCCCCACACTTAGTTAGCTGTGGTGTCGAAATTGTGATTAACTTCGTTGTCGACTTCCATCGGACCATGTATGTAATGTTTAACTCTGTGACCATTAACTTTAAATTCAATCCCATTTGAATTTATTAATTCTATCGTTCCGTATGGGAAAACTCTTTTGACTATGAATGGTCCAGACCATCTTGATTTCAATTTTCCAGGAAATAGCTTGAATCGTGAATTGAAAAGAAGAACTCTGTCTCCTTCTTTAAATTCTTTTGAACTTCTGATTCTTTTATCATGCCATTTCTTCGTTCTTTCTTTATAGATTAACGAATTTTCGTATGCTTCATGTCTTAATTCTTCTAATTCGTTTAGTTGACTTAATCGTAGACGTCCGGCTTCATGTAAATCAAGATTACATGTCTTCAAAGCCCAAAATGCTTTGTGTTCAATTTCTACTGGAAGATGACATGCTTTTCCATAAACAAGTCTAAAAGGTGTGGTTCCAATTGGAGTTTTGTAGGCTGTTCTAAAAGCCCAGAGTGCATCCTCCAATTTAATGGACCATTCCTTCGGATTTGATCCTACGGTTTTCTCTAGAATACGTTTTAAAGCTCGGTTGGTATTTTCAACTTGTCCACTTGTTTGTGGATGATATGCAGTGGAGATTTTATGAGTTACTCCATATCTTTTAAGAACTTTCTCAAGTTGATTATTACAGAAATGAGTACCCCGATCACTTATTAAAGCTTTCGGTGTTCCAAACCTTGCAAAAAGACGTTTTAAAAAGTTGACTACAACTCGTGCATCGTTAGTTGGGAGAGCTTGTGCTTCCGCCCATTTAGATACATAATCAATGGCTACGAGTATATATAGATTATTATGAGATTTTGGAAATGGACCCATAAAGTCAATACCCCAAATGTCAAATACTTCACATACTTGGATGATATTTTGTGGCATTTCCAACATTTGATCTATGAAAGGTAAGGGAAAGTGATCTTTTCTGGTGGCGTCATTTAATTTTCTATAATCAATACACACACGCCATCCTGTTACAGTCCTAGTAGGAATAAGCTCATTTTTCTCATTTGTAATGACAGTCATACCACCCTTCTTAGGTACGCATTGAACTGGGCTTACCCATGGACTATCAGAAATTGGATATATCAAACCTGCATCTAGCAGTTTAATAATCTCTTTCTTAACTACATCTTGCATATTAGGATTTAGTCTTCGTTGGCGTTGCACATACGTTTTATGACCTTCTTCCATAAGGATTTTATGTGTGCAATACGAAGGACTTATTCCTTTAATATCATGAATCTTCCATGCAATGGCTGGTTTATGAGCTTTCAACACAGAAATGAGTTGTGATTTCTCATTTTCAGTAAGAGAAGACGATATTATTACAGGTAATTCAGATTCACCATGTAAATAAGCGTATTCCAAATGGTTTGGAAGTGGCTTTAACTCTAATTTCGGAGGTTCTTCTATCGATGATTTATATCGATATCTGTCTTCTTCTTTTAGCATTTGAATTTCTTTTGTTGTTGGTTCATATCCATTAGCTATAAGTGTAGCTAACATTTCAGCTTCATCAATTGGTTCATTACCTTCTCCTAAAGAACATTCTCCTGTTCCTTGTAATTCTGGAAATTCTTCTAATAATTCTGCATGTGCATCTATAGTTTGAATATAATAACATGTATCATCTGCAGATTGTGGTTGTTGCATTGCTCTATCAACTGAAAAGGTAACACTCTCATCCTCTATACTTAGGGTCAGTTTCTTACCGAACACGTCTATCATTGCTTTAGCCGTGTTTAAGAATGGTCTTCCTAATATGAGAGGAACTTGAGAATCTTCTTCCATGTCTAAAACAACAAAATCTACTGGAAATACTAAAGTACCAACTTTAACTAGCATGTTCTCCATTATCCCTCTAGGATATTTTATTGATCGATCGGCTAGTTGTATGCTTATTCTTGTTGGTTTCAATTCTCCAAGGTCTAGTTTAGCGTATAGTGAATACGGCATTAGATTTATACTAGCACCTAAGTCTGCCAATGCTTCTATTGAACTAAGACTACCCAGAAAACATGGAATTGTGAAACTTCCTGGATCAGATAGTTTTTCTGGTATCTTATTCAACAGCACTGCTGAACAATTAGCATTCATAGTAACAGCCGAGAGTTCTTCCATTTTCTTTCTATTCGTGATTAGATCTTTCAAGAATTTAGCATACCTTGGCATTCCTGAAATTACGTCAATGAAAGGAAGATTTACATTTATCTGTTTAAACATATCCAAGAATTTGGATTGCTCGGCTTCAAGTTTTTCTTTCTTCATTTTACTTGGGTAAGGAAGTGGTGGTTGGTATGGTTTAACATAAGGTTTATCCTTAACTGTGTTATCTTCATTAACCTTTTCAACTACCGGTTCTTTTTCCTTATCTTGATCTGGTTGTGGTTCTTGTGGAGTAGGAATAGTTTCATCAGAAGTTACAGGTATTTTAGGTGGTTTAAGTGTTGTACCACTTCTTGTGGTAATAGCTTTAGCTGTTTCATTCCGGGGGTTAGCGTTTGTATCGCTCGGTAGACTTCCCGGTTTTCTTTCACCTATTAACCTTGCTAGGTTACTTACTTCTTGTTCCAGATTTTGAATAGAAGCTTGTTGATTTCTAAATGCTTGAGCATTTTGTTCATTGGTTTGTTTTTGAGATGTGAAAAACTGCGTTTGAGTTTCAACTAGCTTCGTCATCATATCTTCTAAATTCGGCTTTTTATCATCGGTTTGTTGTGGTGGTTTGTTCTGAAAATTCGGTCTTTGCTGATTATAAGTATTATTGGATACTTGTTGATTGCTAGGACCTTGTTGGTTGTTGTATGGAATATTTCGGTTATAATTCGGGTTTTGATTGTAAATCGGTCTTGGCGGTTGATAATTATTCTGATAATTATTTCCAGGCCTTTGGTTTATGTATGAAATATTCTCTCTTTGTTCCATTGTTAATTCAATATTGAGACAATCTTTTGTCAAATGTGGTCCTCCACACTGCTCACAACTAATTCGTATAGCATGAATATCTTTAGTCATTTTTTCCATTCGTCTCTCGAAAGCATCTATCTTTGCGGAAATGGAATCTAAGTCATGGCTAGAATCGGCTCTAGCTGCTTTAGATGATCTAATGATATCTTTTTCTTGGTGCCACTCATGTGAGTGGGAAGCAGTGTTATCAATAATTTTGTAAGCATCAGTTTCGGTTTTCTTCATAATCGAACCACCAGCTGCTATATCTATGTCTTTCCTTGTAGTGATGTCGCATCCTTGGTAGAATATTTGTACTATTTGACAGGTGTCTAAACCATGTTGCGGACATCCTCTTAACAACTTTCCATATCTTGTCCACGCCTCATATAGAGTTTCATTTGGCTTCTGTGTGAACGTAACAATTTCTGCTTGAAGTCTTACGGCTTTAGATGCAGGAAAGAATTGTTTAAGAAATTTGTCAACTAAAACATCCCATGTATCAATCGCCCCTTCAGGTAACGATTCCAACCAATCTTTGGCTTCTCCCTTTAAAGTCCAGGGAAATAACATGAGATATATCTGTTCATCCTCCACTTCTCGGATTTTAAATAGTGTGCAGATCCTATTAAAGGTACGTAGATGTTCATTTGGATCTTCCTTCGGCGCACCACTAAATTGGCATTGATTAGTCACCATGTGTAGAATTTGTCCTTTGATTTCATAATCTGGCGCATTAATGTCTGGATGAGTAATTGCGTGACCTTGGCCAGTGCGTTTAGCTCTCATTCGGTCTTCCATACTTAAAGGTTCCAGATTCTCCATAATTGAATTTGTTGAATCGGTATCACTAGATGATTCTGATTTAATAGTTCGTTCCTCAACAATCTCTGTTTGAATGATTGGTGGTTCCGGAGGAAAGTTTAATGGTTCAGGATCTATGAACCGTTCCTGAATATTTTCTGGATTCTCAATTGTGAGGTCGGGTTCAAAAAATGGATTATCGGTATTTTGAACTGAAGTACTTGGTCGACTGGATGACGATTCTAAAGAAAAATCAACGGCGGTTATATTTGTTAAACGATGTCTTGATCGAGTTACAGGTGGTGAACGTACAAAAGGTGGTGAACGTCTTGCTCGGTGCATTCACTGAATATCTTATTAGTTTTAAAAAGGAAAGAAAAATTATAATAAGTTATCCAATTAATAGACTTTTCTGATTTTGCCCACGTTTCGAATAGCCAAAAGATGCAGCAGAGGGGCAGGATTCGTTTGGTCTCAATATAATTGAGGACTGTTTGGCTCCAATAACCCGGTCCACGTACAAATCCAACTATTACTACGAACCAGAAAATTTTGATGTCTATTAATTTAACCACTCAAAATAAATTTTCGTAATTTTAAGAAATTTAGATAAGAAGTAGAATAAAATTCTAAGTCCTAAAAACTAGAATGGCGAGAAATAAGAAAGACAAAGAGTTCGTCGCAAAAGGTCGAAAAAAAAAAAAATGGTTGAAAAATAAAGGACGACGGAAAAATAAAAGAAACTTATAAAAACTTAAAAATACTTAACTAATTTAACCTTATTACTACAACTAACTTAAAATTATAATCGCAAATTGAAATTACTAATTGGAATGATAATTGATACATAGTAAAAGGTCTAAAAATATTAAAGCTTACAAGGAAAAACTAAATTCCAAATGGAAATAACTTAAAAAGAAACTAAAACTTAAAAAGGCGTCGCAAAATTCTAAAGCACCTAAATCTTAGTCTAAAGAAAAAGCACTTAAGGAATTCTACGGCAAAGCCTAAAAATCTAGGAGTAAAAATAACTATAGCTAAAACTAAGTTTAAAATTAAATATGAGCTAAAAAATACAAATATTACGCTACAACGATTAAAAAGGTACAAAATATAAAAATATACAAAAAATTGTAAAAAGTACAATTTTTATAAAAATATTATTTTATATTATTTATTTTACTAAACTATTAATTTTACAATTTAATAAAAACTTAATTAATACTAAATACATAAATATAAAGTAAAAAGTAAAAATAAAACTAAAATTAATAATAATAATAATATTTAGGTTTTAATAATAATAATAATTAAAAATAACCCGTGATTAGGGTTTTTGTCCGTATGTCAGAGGCTCTCCGCGAGTCGCGGCAAATAAAGAGGAAAACCCCGCAAGTCGCGGGGTTCAGGAATTCAGTTGACAGCTTTGTCTTTTTACGCGTTTTTCTTTTTATTATTTTTTCTTTTTATTTTGTTTTCTGTTTTTTTAATTAAATAAAAGATATTAAAATTAAAACTTATATTTTTATAAACTAAAATAAAAATAAAGAAACTTATAAAACTTAAATATTTAACAAAATCTTAAAAATGCTTATATTTTTGTTTTTCTTTTTATATTTTTGAATAATTAAAACGTATTTTTACAAAAACGACTTTTAATAAAAGTAACTAAATTTTTTTTTTTTTTTTTTTTTATATTAGCGTTGCGCTTCCGGCTTTTAAGATAGTTCCCCGGCAGCGGCGCCAAAAATACTTGATGTCGAACGAGGTGTATATAAAATAGTTATTATTTTACTAGGAAAAACTATTAAATACGATACAATTTTACACAAGATATTTATTTATTTATAGAATGGATATACTTAAACCTTGCTACAACACTTATAGGCAGTGTACCTAATCGTACAGTAGTGTAGTTTTTAGTAAGTCCGGTTCGTTCCACAGGGAAATCTTTAAACAAAGCTCAACGCTATATTAGTTAACTTTTACAAAAATACAAATATATATATAGGTAATATTATTATTATAAAGGGGGTTTTTACCGTTTAATGACCGGTTTGTCGATTTTAAAACTTTAGTCGCAGTTAAAACCTAATGTAAAATATAAAATAAATACAAGACTTTAAATTAAAGCGTAAAGTAAATAACGATAATGAAATTGCGAATAATAAAAATGCGATAAAATTAAATTGCGATAATTAAAAAGTACGATAATTAAAAGTGCGATAAAATAAAATAAATAAAAGTGCGATAATTAGAAGTGCAATTAAATATAAAATAAAGGAAATTAAATATGAAAGAAAAGAATTATGCTTATTTAAACTTCCGTAATCATGATGTTTGACGTGTTGATTTTAGTTTTATGCCCATGGGTTAATTGTCCTTTGTCCTGGATTATTCAATATGTCCGTCTGGTTTTTGTCCATAACAGTCCATCAGTCATAAATATAAATTGCAAGTGTCCTTGTCAAATTATTATTATACCCGAAGATAAGTATTCCAACTAATTGGGGATTCGAATTGTAACAAGGTTTTAATACTTTGTTTAATGAATACACCAGGTTATCGACTGCGTGTAAACCAAGGTTTTACTACTTTGTTAACAATTACACCAATTACCCTTGAATGTAATTTCACCCCTGTTTTAATTATTCTAGTGGCTATTAATCCATTCCCGTGTCCGGTTAAATGAACGATTACTCGTACATATAAATACCCCGCCCATCGTGTCCGATCGAGTGTATATGGTAATTTATAGGGACGCCCAATTGTAAATCTTTATATTAACATTAACAAACTTTCGTTTAGTTAAACAAATATAAAGCCCATTAATAGCCCATAGTCTAGTTTCCACAAGTGTCGTTCTTTTGTCCAAACCCCAATTATGGTACAAAGCCCAATTACCCAATTTTAATAATTAGCCTAACATCATGATTACTTCGTTTTAAACAAGCATAATAATAACTTAGCTACGAGACATTAATATAAAAAGGTTGAACATAACTTACAATGATTAAAAATAGCGTAGCGTTACACGGGCAGAATTTCGACTTACACCCTTACAACATTCGCTAACATACCCTTATTATTAGAATTATAATTAAAATTAAAATATAAATTATAAATATAAATATATATTACTTCGTATGAATGAGAAGAAAAAATGATGATGATTTTGATCAGAATTCGGGTTGATTTATAGCCAGACTTGATTTTTGGGGCTCCGCGACTCGCGGCCAAATACCCTTAAAACTCCGCGAGTCGCGGAGAGGTATTTACAGTTTACACCCTTGGAGTTTCCTGCTGCCGACGGTTTTAAATATATATATATAATATATATATAATTAATATAATTAATTATATATTATATTATATTTATATATATAGTTAACTTGTAATTTTTAGTCCGTTGCGTCGAGCGTTAAGAATTGACTCTGGTCCCTGTTCCGGATTTTCGAACGTCCTCGCGTACAATTTAATATCTTGTACTTTGCGTTTTGAATCTTGTACTCTTGTGATTTTGAGACGTTTCTTATCAATAATTGGAACCTTTTTGATTGTCTTTTGTTCTTTTGAGCTTTTTGGTCGTTTGCGTCTTCAAATCGTCGAATCTGTCTTTTGTCTTCACCTTTTATTATTTAAACGAATATCACTTGTAAATAGAACAATTGCAACTAAAAGCTTGTCTTTCTTGAGGAATAATGCTATGAAATATATGTTCGTTTTTAGCATTATCAAATACCTCATCAGAATCGACTAACGGTCACGCCCTCTATATGAGACGTTTCCGAAAAACATTCGCATTATTTTTCAAATACCAATGTCATTAAATCTAAAGTAATTCCAAAAATAGTTTAGCTTTAATGACCAACATAAATAATCCCAAAACATTATTTAAAGTAAATGGTTTTCAAATGCGAATGTAAGTTCTTGAAATAAGAAATGAATAATCATGCTGGACTCCACTCCAGTGTATGCATCAAACAAGCATATAGACATCAGATAGCTGAAGCAATACCTCTAAGGACCTGAGATAAAAACATACAAAAAGTCAACAAAATTGTTGAGTGAATCTACAGGTTTAGTAAAACATTTATCGTAAGTTAAAGCACGAGATTTCTTTGAAAACTGCGTAAAAGTATACAATTGTCATGAGCACTTGATTATAAGGCTTTAACCTGCGAATAGTTCATTCGCTACGCATCTTCCTTTTACCCTTTCTAAACATACACCAATCAATTATACAAGTTACAACTAAATAAGCTCCCCCGTGTGTTGGGACGAGGTTTGTCAAACCTAACGGTACCGTCCCTATAAGTCGAGCTTACGTAAAGTAATTAATATATTCAACCTAATGGATTTTTGATCTAAACTCATATGTATAGTCATTTTAAGTACTCGTTACTAATATGTAAAACATTTGAAACAGCATGTTATCTCATCCCATGTGAAAAGTAAAATAAGACTGTAGACTCACATTTGAAAAAGCTATGTAAGTAAAGTAAGCAAAAACAACTTGTACGATTTACGACCAAGTAATGCAACCTAATCAGTTAGATTACCTTATGTAAGTACATAAGTTACATTATGTCAGCCCATAGTGTACACGTAGTCTTAGTGCTCAGACTGACTCAACATGTAAGTAAAAGTCAACTAGTTCATGCAAGTCAACCAAAGTCAAACCAAAAGTCAAACTTGGTCAAAGTGGTCAACTAAAGTCAACCATAACAGTAGGTCATGCAATCTTAGTCAAAATGTCAATCCTAAGTCAACTAACATGTTTTAGTTCATGGTTTGTCAAGTACACGTTCACAATTTATCGTATAACATGGAATTCACGCACACTTTGCAAACAATGAACATAAATCACAACACATAAGTCATGATAACATGGAAAAATCCATATCATAAGTGGACTCATAAATGTTTCTAAAAGGCCTATCCATTCCCTCATACGATGCCTACAAGTCATGTTTTAGATAGGGTTCAGATAAGGTTTACCAAAACAGTTTAAATCTGCACATCAATCTCAAAATGGTCATAGCTGGAGCTAGGAGTATGAAAAACAAGCAAGGTCAGTGGACATGGTTCAAGGACACGCTAAACTAACACATATCAAAATATGAGAGGTTTTGGTTTAGCCAATTGGTACAATTTATTTTATAAAGTCAGACCTTCTGTTTTAGCTCAATTCAGTAGTTAGCAAATCTTTAGCCACATTGTGCATAATACATCAGGTTTCAATGTTTGTTATAAACTAGAATTTGATCACATATCATACAAAGTTCAAATATCTAGAAGCTCAAGTTCTCAAATCATCTACAAGTCAACTTATAGAGCTAAAGGTGCGTACGTAGCAGATTTGGACAGAATACAGGTCATCATTTTCGCACGCAAATTACGCAAGCCATAAAAATCCATATAACCAAAGGTCTAGATGAAAACTTATCTACAACATATGAATTTCACAGATATGCAAATACGTGGTTCAAAATCTCATTTCAAATTACTTTAAAAATCAGTTTTAGGTTACCGAGCAAATCATTTTTTCAATGAACATTCGTTTAAACACAACGAGATCTATACATAACCGTTTAACATGATTCTTAAGTCCATATTGAGTGGTTTTTAACAAGGAATCCAATGGTTAACAAATCAATAACTCATTTATAAAGCACAAATACCAGAAAATTCGTATTACATGCAAAACCCTAGCAAAACTTCAATTAATGATAACTTGCACATCCGGTAACGAAAATGCGCAAATCCAAAGCCTATAATTATTAATTTTTCGATAGTATTCTAAATATGTAATAATATTTAATATTTAACAAAGATAAGTTTCTGTAGTCATGCAAAACAAATTTGGGATTAAGCAAATCATACGAATCGAGCAATTTAACGTCTAATTGCACATGTAATCGCAATCAATTGACCACTAGATCCTTGTACACTACATAATTGCTCAAAATCAGATTTAATAAGATTAGGGTTAGTGATTTATACCTTAAAAACATGATCAATTTGTACTAGCGTGTAGATGACGATCAAAGGAACAACTTTGAAGCACAAGGTTTCTTCAAATTTTGATTTTTGAGTGGTGATGAGGATGGTGGAAGTCGACGGCCAAGGAGGGAGGGGAAGAAGAAGGCAGTCGATTAAAATAAGGTTTAGGGTTGGGTTTGTAGTGTTTGCTTCTATTTAAAGTATGGATTAGGGCCTCAATTAACAAGCACTAGTGACCCATTAGACCAAAACAAGTCCATTAAAGGGGGTGGGGCATGGATTCGTCTGAATGGCCCATTTATGTTGTTCCTGGATCATTTTGTCTAAAAGCTTGTACGCGTGTGGTTCGTTTCCAGTGCCATTAACCGTACCGGGTCCCCGGAATGTTAACTGGTCGTTGAAATGCAATCCACCGGGTTTAATTCTTTAAATACTTAATAAATTAAATAAGTTTATCATAAAGTTAATAATTATTAAAAATAATTATTTATTCAAGTTTCTGAGTTCCGTAAACTGAAAGGCTTTCTATGTGGTTATCGTAACCGTGTCGTTTTCTAAGTATTTCGTTATCTGAAACATGTTTATCAATTAATATCATCATAATAATTCAAGTAATCCACTATGATCAAGTATGATTTTAAATCAGTTAAACACATAAAGTTCTATGCAATCACCGTTAAATAATTAACATACAAGTAACGATAGTAACGGGAAAAGTAGGGTTGTTACAAAAACCCACCAACTCCTTTAATTCATCATCATCAGCATCACCAAAACCAACTCCACATCGATTTAAAATAATTTCTAAAAACCCCTTTTATAGAAGTAGTGTATGTACAACCATGAACAATTTTAAAACTTTCATAATCTAAAATAATTTCTAAAATCCCTTTTACAAAACTGATTCTTGAGTTGAATATATTTGGGGTTTATCATCATCGTGACCATCGTCTGGTTCTGCGGCTTCCACCAATTTGAATCATGGCTGGTGTCACACCCCCAAATAGGGTCGGGATTAAATATGACATTTCAATATCACAACACAAGTATATAAGCGAGAACGACTCTAAATGAGACATGTTATAAAAATAATAATTGTATTGCAGCGAAAATGAAGTAATGTTTTACATAATAAATCCAAATGTAAATAATAATTGTTTATCAAATGATAAGTTATGAGTTTGTGGACTCCAGTGCAAATAGCTTGATAAGCAATCATCAAGCAGCACGTAAGCTAATCATCACCTGAGACAAACATGCTTAAAAATGTCAACACAATAGTTGAGTGAACATCATAAGTTTAATAATCAATAAAGTTTTAGACCACAAGAGTTAATTAAAAACATCAAAATAATCAATATGCCATAAGTTATAATATCGAGCTAAACATTAACCCCTGACACTGTACATATGTCGGTAATCATTATTATGTACCCCCTTGACAATCGGTCAATGGGTAGAGACGTCGCTCTCAATAGGCCTACTCACAATAATTAAGCTTGTAACATTTTAATTCCAGCATTTAAGGATATTATGGCGAGGAAATGCATGTAAAGATAAAATCGATGCAAGTTAACAAAAGTTTCATGAAGTTGCATATCAAAAAGTTTAGGAACTTGTGTCTAAAATGTAAATCATTTAAAAGTAAGCATGTGTCTCACCCCAAGATTTTTAAAATTCAATAAATATGTAAAAGCGGGGCTATGAAATTCACCTTAGTAGCAAACGATGAGTTATTCCACAAATGAAAGAATTGACTGGAAGGACGTGATCGAGATCTCAACCTAGAGATAGAACATATGATCAGATATTGCCTAACATACAAAAGTATATAGTAACTATAATAATAGTGATGGTTTACTAAAAGAGTTTTTATTTTCGGAAGGTTACTATTTATGGAAAGTTCCCATTTATAGTTACTTTCCAATTTTAGAAAGTTTGGGTTTTAATCTTTTACAAGACGTTGTACAACTTTACTCAAACTTCGTTGCTATCAAGTAAGTCAGGAATGACCAGATGTAACCGAGGGCCCAGGACTCTTAATCAAAATCTAAGTCATGACATTCTAGATCCACAAGCTATCCCCAAAAATGGCAACCTAGACATCATTCACTTACAACCGTAAGTTGCGGTGAAGTTCGCATGAGTTATACGTTATCTTTTGATTAACCCTCACTTTAAGTTTTCGTATAATATATGTTGTTATTATATTATATAAGTTATAATATATTTATTTATTAATAATGCATCATCATTATTTATTTTAAAATCATTCTTATAATAAACATATTATAAGTTTAATTAGGTAGGAAATAAAATATATAATTAGATAAATATTTAATTATGTTTTGTATTATTTTTTATTATTAGATTTTAATTATTATATAATAACTAAAGTACTTTAGAAAATGAATTATTTAAATAGATAATTATTAAGATTATACATATACTAATATAACCGATTAATATATAAATAAGTATAAATTATCTAACATTTATGTTCCTAAATTTTTATAACTTAGTTAATCATATAAATCAGTAGGATAGTTTATAAAAATTATTTTATTAATATTTGTATTTATGGCTCATTATTCTTTATTTATTTTTATCAGTTTATATCTAATTAAAGATAATTACCTAATATAAATACCAAATCAACCTAAAATAATGGATTTATATTTTTTACCAGTTTTATACACTTTATAGATTATATAAAAATTTATAAGTCGGACTAATATTGCATATATTATTTATTTAACATTTTCCATTCCATTAATTATATTATTTGCATAATAATTACATAAAATAGGATAAACGAATTAAAAATTATCTTTTACAATTTTTACAGTATCTTGTAATCCTAATAATCATATAAAAATTTTATAATAATATATTTAATATGTGTTGGCATTTATTTAGTATTAAATCTTGTATTTGTATTCGGTTTAGATAAAACAAAAGTTAATTCTATCTAGAATACTATTTCGACCCAAATATCATTTTTTAAATTTTTGCAGACTTATACCAGTGTCATAACCTCAGATAAATTTTTATATATATTTTTTTTTACTATTTAATATTTTATTATGAATTTTATATCATTTACATGTTTAATTAATAAATAATTCGTAATTAATTATAAATAATACTCCAAATATTATTATAATTATTTTTATATGTTCTAATACTGTTCTAAATAATTTTCAAGTAATTATTACGGATGTTTGTATTTTATTTAATTTAAATTCGTTTTTATAAATTAAATCAATTCGTTACACAATTAATTATAGCATAAATATATATAATGTTATAATAATTAAGTTTTCTCATTCAATCAATTTTATAAGCCTAATCTCTATAAAAATTATTATAACTAATTTTAAGTATTTAGAACAATTAATTTCGATTTATATATATATATATATATATATATATATATATATATATATATATATATATATATATATATATATAGTATTCGATTCATATAAATATAATAAATACTTAATAATTCATTTTTAATACTTATAAAATTACAAAAATTATTTTGTAGCATTGCTATATGTCACGAAGGTCTAGAAACATATAAAATAATTTTCCACAATTATATATATATTTTTTACATATAATACTTAATTTAATTGAATAAACAATGATTAAATAATAATTCGTATTTAAAATTCATAAAAAAATATTTTCAACTTCCGGTAGCTTTATAATATTATTTGGATTCTGTAAAAATTTTATTCATGATTTTTAAATGCTTATGAATATTTATTACATTTTATGTATATATGAATATTCGAAACATGTTTTAAAATAAAAAATATAAACAATTTATATATTCGTATATAATTTTTTTTCCATATTATAACAATCATCTTCAAGATCCTCATATCATAATAATATTAATATTAATCACCTCTGATTATTTTGGTTTATAAAAAAAATAGTTCGGAAATAAAAAATAAATAATGCCGAATGAAAATAAAATAAAATAAGGGAGAAATTATACCTCAAGGTTACTGAAATTTTCTTGAGAGGAAAATGATAAGAGTTTGTGAGAAAAAAATGATTAAGTGTTTCTGATGAAATATAATTGAAGAGGACTAGTATTATAGGATAAAATAAATAATATAAATAAATAAATAAAATAAATATCAAGAATGCAGTGAAAATGCCGTGATTATTTGGATAGATTTTAGAGTTTGTTAATTAATGCACATGGTCAATGTTTAAATCCATTTCTTCCTTAAAAAGCTAAAAAAATATATAAAAGTGTTTTTTTTAATCGCCCGAACCTTTTTTTGTATATATTTTTTATTTTTTTATTTTTTTATCCTAGAAACATTATAGATTTAAATTCTCTAATTATCTTGTTTTTATTTTCCTATTTTATTTAATTATCGAAAGTGTTTATTTATATATATACATTTTGTATTTTCGGTTATTATTACTTATATAAATAAATAAATTTACTAAATAATCTTACAATTACATTTATTTAATTGTTTATACTATACTTCGATAATTTATAAAAGTACCACATTTTTATTACTTAATTTTTATTTTCAAGAGTTCATTATTAGTTATTACAAAAATTTATTTCGTTCATAGCTATATATATATATATATATATATATATATATATATATATATATATATATATATATATATATATATATATATATATATATATATATATATATATATAACACTATAAGTTTATTTAATATTAGGGTTTGAGTTTATATTATTAAATGTTTAGGGTATGGTTTTATATTATATTATATTATTTTGGGTTAGGGTTATTAATTACGAGCATTTATTATATCTGGATAACAACCCTAATGATAACAAGACAGCGAAAGCCCTAAGGGCAAAATAGTAAATTCAGGATGGAGAAGTGAGGGTTGTTATAGTACCTCCCCGTTAATTTAAACTTCATCCCGAAGTTTCATGTGGACTTCTCGGATGCATCATCAGCTGAGAAGAGATGGGGATATTTCCGCTTCATCTGGTCTTCACGTTCCCAGGTATACTCAGGGCCTCTTTGTGAATCCCAACGGATTTTAACAATAGGAATGTTGCTCTGTTTCAAGCGTTTAACCTCATGATCCATAACCTCCCTCGGTTTTTCAACGAAATGCATTTTATCATCAATGTGGATATCCTCCAATGGACTAACGAGTGTGTCATCAGAAAGACACTTTTTAAGATTCGAGACATGAAATACATCATGTACATTACTAAGATCGGAGGGTAATTCTAATCGATACGCTATGGGACCAATTCTTTCAATAATCTTGAAAGGTCCAAGAAAACGCGGACTTAGCTTACTTCGTTTACCAAAACGAACAACGCCTTTCCAAGGGGATATTTTCAACATGACTTTATCAGCATAGCTCTTCTATCGGTTGCTGGCAGTTTCTAATCATTTCTTAATCTGAACGATCGTGTCTGTAGTTTCATGTATGATTTCAAGGCCAGTTATCTGTCTATCCTCTAATTCATCCCAGCACAGTGGAGATCTACATTTTTGCCCGTATAAGGCCTCAAAAGTTGCAGCCTTAATACTTGCGTGGTAACTGTTGTTGTAAGAAAATTCAGCTAAAGGCAAATGTCTATCCCATCCTTTGCCAAAATCGACAATACAAGAACGTAGCATATCTTCCAACATTTGAATCGTTCGTTCACTCTGACCATCGGTTTGCGGATGATAAACAGTACTCATGTCGAGTTGAGTTCCAAGAGCAGATTGTAGAGATTTTCAGAATCTAGAAGTGAATTGTGACGACCCCGTCAAAACACTTAACGGATCTGTCAGTTGGTCCCACAGCTTGATCGGACTTAAATGAATTAAATAAACAAAGTTGCATTCTTTTACTTCAAAAGTTTCCCAAAAAGGAAACAAACCAAAATATGTAGTTTCAAAACAACCAACCATAGTAATAAACCAAAAGTTGACACAAAACCTTGCCAACAAACCCACAAGTTTAAATTATCCAAAAATAGAATGCAAGATTAAGTTTCATAAATTGTTTCATAAAATCTGCCCAAATGCATGCAGACTCCTCTAAACACAGCGGAAGCATCACAAAACTCAAGTACCTGTGAAAACATGCAAGTAAACTGTCAACACAAAGGTTGAGTGAATTATAGGTTTAAATAATAAGTAAACTTTAGACCACAAGATTTAAAAATGTTAGAAAACATTAAACATTATTCCATTATCAATGAGCCACCTGGTAACCACTTAACCCTTTATTTACCCTTGCCAAACACAATAAAAATATACACTTGAACAGTGTATCTACAACAAATTACGAAGTACTAAACATTCCGATTATAAATTGCTAGCGCGACTAGCTCGAAATGGGGTTGCAAACCCGATAGATCTATCCATAGGATTTGCGTTCACCAGTAGAAACCAATGATTACAGTTACCAGACTATGGAATATTTTTGTCCAACTCACAATGAATAATTAAATTTAACTGTTACTTGTGTCTAAACGTAAATAAAAATGCATGTCATCACATCTCAAAAATATACTTTGAAAAGTATGTAAAAACGGGACTATAACTCACCTTAAAAGCAACTGAAGAAACCACACAAACAAGCGAACAGCAAATAGAGTAAAGTGATCAGGAATGATCACAACGCCGACCTATAAATAAAGCAGGTCGATATAAATAACTAACTTAGGTCAAGTCTTAGTATGATAGCTATTGTACATGTTGCAAGTAGACATAGAACAATACTCGGCAAGCATCGGTTTGACTGGAACAGCGTACGGACACGTACTTTTTATTTATAGAAAGTTTCTATTTTTAGCAGGTTTCCATTTTTGGAAAGTTTCTATTTTAGGAAAGTTTCTATTTTTGGAAAGTTTCTATTTTTGGAAAGTTTCCAAATTTAGAAAGTTCTATTTTTAGAAAGTTTTTAAGTTAGGAAAGTTTCCTTATTTAGAAAGTCAACAAAAGTCAACTGAAAGTCGAAGTCAACCGAAAGTCAACTGAAAGTCAAAGTCAACCGAAAGTCAACTCAAAAGTCAACCTTGGTCAAACATAGTCAACATTAATTTGAAAAGTGTACATTATAATAATAACATAAGTTATAATGTTTATTAAAGTTAAAAGTGTATAATTAAGTCATAATATAAGTTTAATTAAATAAAATGAATTATTAAAGTTAATATAAGTTGAAGTGATATAATTAATATATCATAAGTATTTAATTAATTAATTAAATATTAATCATAATATAAGTATTATTAATTAATAATAAATTTTTAAATCATATCATAAGTATTATTAATTAATAATGAATTATTAACCATATCATAAGTTTCTAATTATAATTATTAAATCATAAGTATTTAATAATTAAATCATAATTAAATAATAATTAAGTCTTATCATAATTAAATAATTATTTAATCTTTATTATAAGTCTTATAATAATATTCTCATAAAATAAATTTAATACTTATCATAAGTATTTTCCAATAATAATAAAAGTATTATTAATCGTAAGTTAAATTAAAATGTTAATTAAATCATAAATAATAATTAAATGATATAATAAATATTTATATCATAAGTCTTAAATAATAATAATTACTTCTTTTATCATAAGTAATTAATTAATAATGAAATTTATTATTTTTATCATAAGTTTTAGAATTAATCATAAGTTTTAATTCAAAAGTTCCTCGGGTCGTATCTTAAGCCCCGGGTGTCGTTTTCTGGCGAGCCTTATATGCATCTCCGCCTATTCAAACCACCCGACACAATGGTGCACTCAAGAACACACCAAGAACAGTCCACAAGTCGTGGTAATCAGCCATGACACCACTTGGACCTTCAATTTACTCAAAACCGTGTTTTAGTCAAAACGGGTGAACCGTGGCTCGGATTTAGGTGACCCGAACATGAAAGTTCGTCCCACCATCAGTCCTAACACACTAACACACCCTAAATACTCCAAGGAAGGTCACAAAGTCGGACCAAACCTGGTTCATGTCAATATCACAATTCAATTTTAACAAAAAGTAATTTGATCATAACTAGGGCTCCGGGAATCGAAACGACATGAATCCGGAGTCTAAAATTAATGTCTTGATAAGAGGAACTCATCTAGATAGTTTATTTTAACTTTTATATCAGTCACAAACTCAGAATACACGAAATATCTGCTGTCCAGAATTTTACAAACCGAAAACATGTGATTTCGAGTACATCTATGCATACAAACATCATTACAATAATCCACAAACATCATACTACTAAATAAACATCAAAATACAGAAAATAAATGAAAAATTTAAAATTCTAGGGTTAGGGTTTATACCCTAATCGAGAAACAAACTATGTAATCGCGTAGAGAATGAAGAGAGGAACGCGTTTATACTAATCAATCCTTCATCCAAGCTTGAAAAATGATGGTGATGGTGATATTGGTGGTGGATGGTGATGGCACAAGGAGAGGGAGAAGAGGAGAGCACCAACTAATATTTAGGTTTTGATATTTTGAGATAAAATGTGAATAATGAGGAGAAATACAAAAAAAAATGAAAGGGATTTACCACCTCCCCCATGGCTTCGGCCGAATTTGAGATGGGGTGGGCCCCATGGTGGGCCAAACTTGTTAATTGATAATTCCTGGCGGTCTTAAAGCCCGAACGAGTCCCGAAACGCGAAAACGCACTTACGCGATTAAAAATCCGGAAAAGTAACAAACGCGCGACGAAAAATAAATATAAATACACTATATAATAATATGATCTTAAAATATCATATTTAAAATATTTAGGATTTAAATGTCCCAAAAACTCGACCGTTGGTTTGAAAACCAAAAAGATTCGCCGGATGGAAATCCGCGAGACGTAGAAACGTATAAATTAAAATATGAATACAAATATTCACATAACACATAATAATTAATATATACATATTATTACAAATAATAATAATATAGGTCATTGAAATGACGTGGCACACTAACAGTTAACGATCGTCAAATAATTAACTGAAAAAGATAACGGAAAAAGTAGGGTCGTGACAGTACCATCCCGTTACGGAAATTTCGTCCCGAAATTTAAGCAGGCGCAGGGGTTGACTCGGCATCTGAGAACAAATGCGGGTACTTCTGCTTCATCTGGTCTTCACGCTCCCAAGTGAACTCGGGACCGCGTCTAGCATTCCATCTGACCCGAACAATAGGAATTCTGCTCTGTTTAAGAGTCTTAACCTCTCGGTCCATGATTTCAACAGGCTCCTCAATAAAATGCAATTGCTTATCAACTTGTTGTTCCACCAAAGGAATAGTCAGATCAAATTCAGCCAAGCACTTCTTTAAATTCGAAATATGGAAAACATCGTGAACAGCACTGAGTTCTTGTGGCAATTTCAAATGATAAGCTACCGGTCCAACTCTTTCAATGATCTCAAAAGGTCCCACGAAACGAGGACTTAACTTTCCCCTTTTACCAAAACGGATTACGCCCTTCCAAGGCGAAACCTTTAACATAACACGATCACCAACATGAAATTCAACATCTTTCCTTCCCTTATCGGCATAACTCTTTTGCCGACTTCTAGCAGTTCTCAACCTTTCTTTAATTTGTACAATCTTCTCAGTAGTCTCGTGAATAATATCTGGACCTGTAAGTTGAGCATCCCCAACCTCATTCCAACAAATAGGAGACCTACATTTCCTACCGTACAAAGCTTTAAACGGTGCGGCTTTAATACTTGCGTGGTAACTGTTGTTATAAGAAAACTCAGCTAGCGGCAAATATTTATCCCACCCATTTCCAAAATCAATGACGCACGCTCGCAACATATCTCTTAATGTCTGAATGGTCCTTTCACTTTGACCATCCGTTTGAGGATGATAAGCGGTGCTCATATCCAACCTAGTACCCAAGGCTTCCTGTAAAGATCGCCAAAACCTCGACACAAAATGACGGTCTCGATCGGAAATAATGGACACGGGAACACCATGCCTAGAAACAATCTCTTTCAAATACAAACAGGTGAGTTTCTCCATCGAGTCGGTTTCTCTAATCAGCAAAAAGTGAGCCGACTTAGTGAGTCGATATACAATCACCCAAATCGCATCATAGCCACCCAAAACTCTTGGTAACTTAGTAATAAAATCCATAGTGATACCTTCCCACTTCCACTCGGGAATTTCTGGTTGCACCAAAAGTCCAGACAGTTTTTGATGTTCAGCTTTTGTAACAGACTGAAACCCGGGCTAGTTGTAAGTTGTCTATTTTGCCCTAAGGGTTTGTACTTAGTCTTAAGTGCTTTTATTTTAATTATTTAGTTAGTGTTTTATTATATTTGTGTTGTGTCCAGTTTGTGACAAGGGTCCCAGAACAAGTTTGTTTATTTTATTTGGACTTCGTTTGGGTTACCTAATCCTGTACGAAAGATATCAGATAACTGGTAAATACCCGTGTGTTGAGAGGTATTGTGATATAACACAATTAAGTGTTATACCAGCTGCCACTTTCTCATTTTCTTCCCATTTTTAGAAAATACACCGTACCTTCATCCCTCCCACCTAACCAAACCCTAATTCCTAAATTGTGTTCTAGAGCTCAAATTGTTCATACCATCTTGTTTCTTACAGATTACTGAGTCTATCAAGGTAAGTAACATGTGTTTTTGTATTCAATTCGTTGTTAAACTCTTGGTTTTGTGTGAGTTTTGTAAAAAGCTTGAATTTGTGTCAAAACAAGTGATTTAAGTGTTGTTATGGTCAAATTGTTGTGAATTTTGAGTCTATAACAAGTAGTGAACAAGTTGTGGTCGATTTTGGTGTTTAAAACGAGCTCTAGATCGAGATTTGAGGATTTCATCGTGAAGTCCGTAGCCTTTGTTCAGTTTCTGAGGAAGATGAACACAGTCGGCTGACTGTCGGACGACAGTCGACCGACTGAGGGTGAACCGACCGACTGAGATTTACCTTCGGCCGATTGATGTATTACCTAATGAATCGACCGACTGAACAGGTCAGTCGACCGATTGTGTCGACAGTCGACCGACTGTAAGTGTCAGTCGACCGACTGTGTGTACAGGACAGAATGTTTTACCAAAGTGCCTTTTTCTAGCCGTTATGCTGCCCGTTTATATTTTGGTGTTCAGGATGTAAATTTTGAAAGTGCATAAGTGTTAAGCATGAAAATTTTAGCGGATGCAATTTTTTATGAATTTGCTATAATTCGCTGTCAGTGTGTCTAATCTTGATGGGAACACTATTCTAACTTGGTTTTTGTTGTTCTCAGGAGATAAGGACAAGGAAGAAGCTCAGAAATAATAACTGAGCAGTTGCTGGTAATTGGTGAGTGGGTCTATCTCCGGATAGAGTTTAAATAGCATATCATGCTACTGTGGTTGACTCTTTTACCATGCATAGTGTAGAAATTGCCATGTTAGAATAATATAGTATGCCTGATGTTGTATGTGAATTATGTGTACACTGTGTGAATGGCACCAGTCGGGCCTAGGGAGACTGGAGACACGAGACCGTGCCTAGGAGAGGTTAGAGTCCGTATGTGGTCAACCGTGCCTAGGGGAGGTTGGGTCCATAGGCTACTAATTGTGGAGTATAGGATGAACGATGCACCCCCTGCATCTGGATAACTATACTGTTAATTGAGTAGCAGGGACTATCGGTAGACTCAGGCCCGATCAGCTGGGAGTCGTGTGCTCGTACAAGCCGCCGATCCTCGTATTGTCTTATTGTATGCTAGTTGGTAGTTAGCAAGTGTTGTTGTTAATATATAGCTTGTGTGTGGCTTAAGCTATATCTGTTAGATAGATTCCATTCACTTAACGGTGCGCTAATCCCCCACATATTCTCCCCTTGCAGGTTTAGGTACTGCTAGTCGGGAAAGGTGCTATTGCAGAAGACATGTTTGACAACCCAACTCTGATGTGGACTTTTGTATAAATAATGTTTTGTGATAACGTAACACCGTTGTGTAAACTTAAACGTAATGACGTGACTTATATTGTGTTTGTTAATAAAGTCTTCCGCTGTGTATTTAAAAAAAAAAATGGCCGGTGTTACAAGTTGGTATCAGAGCATGTTTTGGCAGCAAATACGTGCGCGTATTTTGTTCCCAAACCCTGAGGCAAGTCAAACATGTCTGTGGGAGTGGGGGCTAAGTGAAAATAGGATATACGTGTGTTAGTTGTGATTGAACTAACTGTTATCCACTAAGCTTTTGTGTGAGCTGTTTTGTAGCACAGGTATGGCTGATAGAAACGCAACTGGCCCATCTAACCTCGGAACATTTAGAGCACCAGAAGAAGGTGTTGAGTCAGATGATGATCAGAGTAGTTACATCCTTCAGTTAGAAAGCAAGCTAAAAGAGGCCGAGGACAAAATTAATGAGCTTGAATTGGCGAGGCATTCTGGAAATGATGATACACCACCTGGATTCCCAACTACGCAATCCCAAACGATACCTAATGTGCCCCAGAACCAGTTTCAGAATCAAATACCTAACCAATATTATATGCCACCACAAAACACCTTTACTTTCCAAAATCCCATGATGATGAATCCATACCAAATGCAAATGTTCCATCAACCTTACATGCAACCACCCAAAAGAAGTACTGATCCGACTGTAACTCTCAATTGGTTGCGAGAAGTTGAAAGGGTATTTGAAGCGTGTCAGTGTGAACCCGAGCTGAAGGTAACATATGCTAGTAGACTATTGAAAGGTAGGGCTATGATTTGGTGGGATTCTTTGATTTCTAGTATACCAAAAGAGCAAGTGAGTATGATCACATGGGAGCAGTTTCATGGGAAGGTGTGTGAACAATATTGTAATCCATTTGATATGAACCGAATCAAGACTGAGTTTCTTGAAATGAAGATGACACCTCAAATGACGATCGATGAGGTAGTAGAGAAGTTTATGGATAAACTGAGGTTTGTACAAAAATGGGTGCCAGAAGAAGCGTCTCGTATCCAGCATTTTGTTAATATCATTCTGCCTGAGTACAGAACTTTTGTTAGAACAGCTACATCATTGTCTTAAGCTGTTGTGATGGCTAAGATGGTAGAAAGTGATGTTCAGGCTGCCAGAAACAGAATGTTTGGTAATGTGCTACAACAAGGTGGACAAGTATCTGGTCAATCAGGATCTAAATTTAAGAAGTCTAGTGGGTTTAAATCGAAGGGTAAAAGTGGTCAGAGTAGTACTGGATCTGGATCAGGTAAAGGGAATTGGTGTCACACGTGTCGATGTTCTCACAGTGCTTAGTGTTCTGAGGCTACAAGAAGATGCTTAAAGTGTGGTGTTGTTGGGCATGAGTCTTCAGCATGCCCGTATCCGAATAGTGTGTGTTGGAGTTGTCACAAACCAGGGCATCGTGCAATTAGTTGTCCGTCGAAGAGTGGTAGTTCCGGGGCAGGGTCAGGGGCGCGTTCAGCATTAGCCGTAGGGTCAACTGCCTCGAGTGGGCAGAAGAGGAAGAACCCTCCAACAGCAGAGGCTAGAGCTTTTCAGATGTCGGTGGAAAATGCTGTGGCAACCGGCGAAGTAATCACCGGTATGTTTCTAATCAACTCAATACCTGCTCGCGTATTGTTTGATTGTGGTGCCAATAGGTGTTTTATGTCCCTAGATTTTTGTGCTAAGTTGAATTTACCAGCTACTGTGTTACCCAAGCCGGTTAGTGTAGAAGTAGCTGATGGTAAGACCACACCCGTCACAACCTATGTGACTGGGGTTTGTATAGAGATCGAAGGGAAGTCTTTCCCGGTGACTTGTTTAGTGTTACCTATTCCTAGCTTTGATGTAGTACTAGGAATGGATTGGTTGAGCTCGCTTAGGGCTAATATTAAGTGTGATAGGAAAATGATTACCTTTCGTTCGACCGATGGAACCTGTGTTGTGGCCCTAGGCGAGCGGGGTGGGTATAATTTTCCGTTGATAACCATGATGAAAGCGAAAAAGTCATTGGAAAAGGGTTGTGATTCGTTTCTTGCGTACGTGATTGATGCGAAGAAAGAAAAGAGAACAGTGGCCGATATTCCAGTAGTATCAGAATTTCCCGAAGTGTTCCCAGATGAGTTACCAGGTCTGCCGCCGGTAAGGGAAGTCGAATATAAGATTGAGTTGGTTCCTGGAACAACTCCAGTTGCAAAAGCTCCATACCGATTAGCGCCGTCTGAAATCCGTGAAATGATGTCACAGATTCAAGAGTTATTAGATCGTGGGTTTATCCGACCGAGTTCTTCACCGTGGGGTGCTCCGGTGTTGTTTGTTAAAAAGAAAGATGGGTCAATTCTTATGTGTATTGATTATCGTGAATTGAACAAAAGAACAGTGAAGAATAAGTATCCGTTACCTCGAATAGACGATTTGTTCGACCAGTTACAGGGTGCTTCATTCTTTTCTAAGATAGACTTACGATCCGGATATCATCAGGTTCGTGTTGCTGAATCAGATATACCGAAAACAGCGTTCAGAACAAGGTATGGTCATTATGAATTTCTTGTCATGCCGTTTGGGTTGACGAATGCGCCAGCAGTCTTCATGGATCTAATGAATAGAGTGTGTCGTCCATTCTTAGATAAGTTTGTGATTGTGTTTATTGATGATATATTGGTGTATTCGAAAACAGAGAGTGAACATGCTGAACATCTGAGATTGGTTTTGAACTTGTTAAAACGTGAGCAACTATTTGCAAAATTTTCAAAGTGTGAATTTTGGTTACGTGAAGTGCAGTTTTTGGGTCATGTGATTTGTACCGAGGGTATAAAAGTTGATCCGACAAAGATAGAAGTGGTAATGAATTGGAATTCTCCGAGGACTCCGACTGAGATTAAGAGTTTTCTAGGATTGGCTGGTTATTATCGCAGGTTTATCAAAGATTTCTCTAAAATAGCGGGTCCATTGACTAAGTTGACTCGTAAAGATGTAGCCTTTCGATGGACTGATGAACAGGAAAAGGCTTTTCAGATTTTGAAACAGCTACTGTGTCAGGCACCAGTGTTAGCTTTACCAGAAGGTTCAGACAACTTCGTGGTATACTGTGATGCATCATATGCTGGGTTGGGTTGTGTATTAATGCAAAGAGATAAAGTAATCGCCTACGCCTCGCGACAGTTGAAAGTTCATGAGAAGAATTATCCAGTGCATGATCTTGAAATGGCTGCAGTAGTGTTTGCTTTGAAACTGTGGAGACACTATTTGTATGGAACTCATTGTGTTATTTGTACAGATCATACGAGTTTGCAATATATCTTCTCACAGAAAGAATTGAATATGCGTCAGAGACGGTGGCAAGAGTTGATCAAAGATTATGATTGTGAAATTAAATATCATCCGGGTAAGGCAAATGTGGTTGCAGATGTGCTAAGTCGTAAAAAGTCAAGTGAAAATGTGAAATTTCTTCGTTTGAATATAACTCCAGATTTGATTAACAGCTTAAGAACCGTTCAGGCCTGTGCTTTAGAGGACGAACATATTAAATCTGAACAAATGACCAAACGAAAAGTGGACTTAATTGATGACTCACGTGGACTAAAGACCTTAAAAAATCGTGTTTAGGTGCCTAAGCTTAGAGATTTGAGGGATTTAATCATGACGGAAGCTCACAAATCCAGATTGACAGTACATCCGGGTAGTAATAAGATGTATCATGATTTGAAAACAGTGTATTGGTGGCCAACAATGAAATCAGATATCGCCCGTTATGTCGAAAAGTGTCATATATGTGCTCAAGTGAAGGCCGAACATCAGAAACCTTATGGTTCGTTACGTCAGTTACAGATTCCAGAGTGGAAATGGGAACATATAACGATGGATTTTGTGACCAAATTACCTCGAACTCAGAAAAGACATGATATGATTTGGGTAATAGTCGATCGCCTAACTAAAAGTGCTCATTTTCTTGCTACTCGTGAAACAGCTTCGTTAAGTGAGTTAGCTGAATTGTATATAAACGAGATAGTTAGTCGACATGGTGTGCCATTATCGATCGTTTCAGACAGAGATTCCAGATTTGTGTCGAATTTTTGGAATAGTCTTCAACAAAATTTGGGTACACGTGTGAATTTAAGTACAGCTTATCATCCTCAGACAGATGGTCAGAGTGAAAGAACGATACAGACTTTGGAGGATATGTTAAGGGCTTGTGTGTTAGAATACGGTGGTTCGTGGGATACACATTTACCGTTGGTCGAATTTGCGTATAATAATTCATATCATTCGAGTATAGGGATGCCGCCCTATGAAATGTTATACGGTCGTCGTTGCAGAACTCCGACTTGTTGGTTAGAAGCCGGGGAGAAATAGTTTGCAGGTCCCGAAATTGTTCAAATGACAGCCGAAAAAGTTACAATTGTGAGAGAAAAGTTGAAAGCCGCTAGAGATAGGCAGAAAATGTATGCTGATCCGCGTAGACGTCCGGTAACCTTTAATGTGGGTGAACGAGTGTATCTGAAAGTTTCGCCTTGGAAAGGGGTTATCAGATTCGGTAAACGTGGTAAGTTAGCACCGAGATTTATTGGTCCGTTTCCGATCAGTGAAGTGTTGAATGATCAGACTGTGGTGTTAGATCTTCCGCCAGAGTTAGCTGGTATTCATAATACATTCAACGTATGTTATCTTCGTAAGTGTAAAGTCGACGATGAAACACAACTTCTTCCTTTAGAAGATTTAAGGGTCGATTTGAATAAGAAATTGGTGGAAGAGCCGGTCCGTGTGATTGACCAAAAGGTGACTAAGCTGAGAAAGAAAGAGATTCCGATGGTGTTGATTGAGTGGAAACACAGTTTGGGATCTAATCTTACGTGGGAAACGGAAGAGTTGATGAGAAAACGCTACCCTCATTTGTTTGACCAAGACCAGATTCCGAGGACGGAATCTCCTTAAGGGGGTGGATTTGTAACAGACTGAAACCCGGGCTAGTTGTAAGTTGTCTATTTTACCCTAAGGGTTTGTGCTTAGTCTTAAGTGCTTTTATTTTAATTATTTAATTAGTGTTTTATTATATTTGTGTTGTGTCCAGTTTGTGACAAGGGTCCCAGAACAGGTTTGTTTATTTTATTTGGACTTCGTTTGGGTTACCTAATCCTGTACGAAAGATATCAGATAACTGGTAAATACCCGTGTGTTGAGAGGTATTGTGATATAACACAATTAAGTGTTATACCAGCTGCCACTTTCTCATTTTCTTCCCATTTTTAGAAAATACACCGTACCTTCATCCCTCCCACCTAACCAAACCCTAATTCCTAAATTGTGTTCTAGAGCTCAAATTGTTCATACCATCCTGTTTCTTACAGATTACTGAGTCTATCAAGGTAAGTAACATGTGTTTTTGTGTTCAATTCGTTGTTAAACTCTTGGTTTTATGTGAGTTTTGTAAAAAGCTTGAATTTGTGTCAAAACAAGTGATTTAAGTGTTGTTATGGTCAAATTGTTGTGAATTTTGAGTCTATAACAAGTAGTGAACAAGTTGTGGTCGATTTTGGTGTTTAAAACGAGCTCTAGATCGAGATTTGAGGATTTCATCGTGAAGTCCGTAGCCTTTGTTCAGTTTCTGAGGAAGATGAACACAGTCGGCCGACTGTCGGACGACAGTCGACCGACTGAGGGTGAACCGACCGACTGAGATTTACCTTCGGCTGATTGATGTATTACCTAATGAATCGATCGACTGAACAGGTCAGTCGCCCGATTAAGCATGAAAATTTTAGCGGACGCAATTTTTTATGAATTTGCTATAATTCGCTGTCAGTGTGTCTAATCTTGATGGGAACACTATTCTAACTTGGTTTTTGTTGTTCTCAGGAGATAAGACAAGGAAGAAGCTCAGAAATAATAACTGAGCAGTTGCTGGTAATTGGTGAGTGGGTCTATCTCTGGATAGAGTTTAAGTAGCATATCATGCTACTGTGGTTGACTCTTTTACCATGCATAGTGTAGAAATTGCCATGTTAGAATAATATAGTATGCCTGATGTTGTATGTGAATTATGTGTACATTGTGTGAATGGCACCAGTCGGGCCTAGGGAGACTGGGGACTCGAGACCGTGCCTAGGAGAGGTTAGAGTCCGTATGAGGTCAACCGTGCCTAGGGGAGGTTGGGTCCATAGGCTACTAATTGTGGAGTATAGGGTGAACGATGCACCCCCTGCATCTGGATAACTATACTGTTAATTGAGTAGCAGGGACTATCGGTAGACTCAGGCCCGATCAGCTGGGAGTCGTGTGCTCGTACAAGCCGCCGATCCTCATATTGTCTTATTGTATGCTAGTTGGTAGTTAGCAAGTGTTGTTGTTAATATATAGCTTGTGTGTGGCTTAAGCTATATCTGTTAGATAGATTCCATTCACTTAGCGGTGCGCTAATCCCCCACATATTCTTCCCTTGCAGGTTTAGGTACTGCTAGTCGGGAAAGGTGATATTGCAGAAGACATGTTTGACAACCCAACTCTGATGTGGACTTTTGTATAAATGTTTTGTGATAACGTAACACCGTTGTGTAAACTTAAACGTAATGACGTGACTTATATTGTGTTTGTTAATAAAGTCTTCCGCTGTGTATTTAAAAAAAAATGGCCGGTGTTTCAGCTTTGACCTTAGCACAGGTCAAACACTTAGCCACATACGTAGCCACATCACCCTTCAAATTATGCCACCAATACAGCTCCTTAAGATCCTGATACATCTTTCCTGAACCAGGATGAATAGAGTATCTGGACTTATGAGCCTCATCCAAAACAAGTTGTCGAAGACCTCCAAATTTCGGAACCCATAGACGTCCCGCAAAATACCTAGTACCATCAGCTCGTACTTCAAACTTCTTAGCTACCTTTTCTACATTCTCCTTCACGAAATTCTCCTCCTTTAAGGCTTCTTGTTGTGCCTCAAGAATCTGCCTTGCGAGGTTTGATCTAACTGTTATATTCAAGGCCCTAACCCTGCGAGGTTCAGTCCTTTCTTTACGACTCAATGCATCAGCCACAACATTGGCCTTACCCGGGTGATACAAAAGGTCACAATTATAATCATTCAACGTCTCAATCCATCTTCGTTGTCTCATGTTCAACTGTTTCTGATTGAAGATATGTTGAAGACTCTTGTGATCGGTGTACACAGTACTCTTAACACCATAAAGATAGTGTCTCCAAATCTTAAGCGCAAAAACAACAGCCCCCAACTCTAAATCATGAGTCGTATAGTTCTGTTCATGAATCTTCAACTGTCGTGACGCATACGCGATAACCTTCTTCCGTTGCATTAAAACGCAACCATAGCCTTGTCGCGAAGCATCACAATAAACAACAAAATCGTCATTACCCTCCGGTAGTGACAAAATTGGAGCGGTAGTCAACTTCTTCTTCAAAATCTGAAAAGCATTCTCTTGTTCATCCTTCCACTCATACTTCTTCCCTTTATGCGTTAAAGCAGTTAGAGGTTTCGCAATACGAGAGAAATCCTGGATGAACCTTCGATAGTAACCTGCCAACCCTAAGAACTGACGAATCTGAGTAGGAGTTTTCGGGGTTTCCCACTTTTCAATCTCCTCAATTTTAGCAGGATCAACTTGTATTCCCTGTTTATTAACAATATGACCAAGGAACTGAACTTCTCTTAACCAGAAAGCACACTTAG
The DNA here is from genome assembly GCF_046630445.1 of Rutidosis leptorrhynchoides. Classification (NCBI taxonomy): domain Eukaryota; kingdom Viridiplantae; phylum Streptophyta; class Magnoliopsida; order Asterales; family Asteraceae; genus Rutidosis; species Rutidosis leptorrhynchoides. Next base: position 239,361,959 of record NC_092339.1, read on the forward strand.
AGAACTTAGCGTACAACTCTTCTTTCTTTAACAATTCAAGCACTAACCTCAAGTGTTCTTCATGCTCTTCATCAATCTTAGAATAGATAAGGATGTCGTCGATGAAAACAATAACGAACTTGTCCAGATAGGGTCTACACACACGGTTCATGAGGTCCATGAACACAGCAGGTGCATTTGTCAATCCGAACGGCATAACAAGAAATTCAAAGTGACCGTAACGGGTGCGAAAAGCAGTTTTTGAAACATCAGATTCTTTAACACGCAACTGATGATAGCCAGAATGAAGATCAATTTTTGAATAAACAGAAGAACCCTGAAGCTGATCGAACAGATCATCAATTCTCGGTAGAGGATAACGATTTTTAACAGTGAGCTTATTCAGTTCACGATAATCAATGCATAAACGGAAAGAACCATCCTTCTACTTAACAAACAGAATGGGAGCTCCCCAAGGGGATGAACTAGGACGAATAAAACCTTTGTCTAACAAGTCACGGAGTTGACTCGACAATTCTTGAAGTTCAGAAGGCGCAAGACGATAAGGAGCATGTGCTACAGGAGCAGCGCCGGGAACAAGATCAATTTGAAATTCTACCGTGCGTTGTGGCGGAAGGCCAGGTAAGTCATCGGGAAACACCTCGGGAAAATCCCTAACAATGTGAACGTCATCAACATTCTTCACTTCCTTACAAGGATCAACAACATGAGCAAGAATAGCATGACAGCCTTTACGGAGATGTTTACGAACTTTCATACAACTAATAAGGTTTAACTGTGTGCATTTCTTATCTCCAAAGACCATCAGTGGCTCTCCAATCACATCAGTAATACGAATAGCCTTATCATAACACACGATCTCAGCACGGTTCGCAGATAACCAATCCATACCAATAACAATATCAAAACTACCAAGTTCGATCGGTATCAAGTCTATCTCAAAATCCCTACCACCCAGATTAATATTACATTTACGATGTACAGTCTTAGCAGTAAGTTCTTTACCATTAGCTACTTCAACAACATAAGCATTGTCTAAGGGAGTTAACGGCGTTTTGATTCTCGGACTTAATTTACTTGACACGAAACTTAAATCAGCCCCTGAATCAAATAGTACATAAACTGATAAATCGTTGACTGAGAACGTACCAGTAACAAGCTTAGGATCTTCCTCCGCATCCTTAGCATTAATGTTGAACGCTCGGCCGCGTGCAGTTTTAGCAGTCTTCTTGTTGGGACAAGCATCTCGGAAATGCCCCGGCTTCCCACACTCATAACAAACCCTTTGATTACCTCCATTATTCGATTTCCCATTACCATTACCGTTACCACCTCTATTAACAACATTATTATTATTACCACCAGCCACGGGAGTAGCAGAACCCGGCAAAAGCACTGTACAATCTTTAGCAATGTGCCCTTGCTTGGAGCACCTCTTACAAGTAACTGTGCAGTAACCATCATGAGCTTTATAGCAACGAGGACACACACGGTGATTTCTGTTGTTAGCACCTGAGGTATCCTGTTTCTTCTGCTGATTTTGGTTTTGATTGCGGTTATTATCCCACTTTCGTTTCCCATTATCAGCCTTCTTGACAACCTCCTCACTAGTTTTAGCAACTGTAGTCTTGCTTCTTCTCAACACCTTGTCATTAAGTTTGTGGGCCATAGACATATCCGCCTCAATAGTCTGGGATTCACTAGACTCAACCCCGTGTTCAATTTTCTCGGACAAACCATCAATGTAAGCCTCAATTTTGCGGTCCTCATCCGCATAAACCCTAGGACACAGCAAAGTTAACTCGAAAAACCTTCGTTCATAGGCATCTAACTCGGTGCCATGCATTTTCAAATTCTTGAGCTTAACCTCTAGCTTCTTAAGCTCACCCCGAGGTCTATAGCGGGTGATCAATCTTTCCTTAAAATCATTCCAGGCCAAACCATAAGCTACATCGCTTCCCAAACTACTAACCAGATTATTCCACCATGTCAAGGCACTATCCTTGAGAGTGCAACTAGCGAAACTAACTTTGTCCTCTTCACGGACCCGACTGACCCTGAAAATAGATTCGATCTTCTCGAACCAACGAGTAAGCCCTATTGGTCCTTCCGTACCACTGAATTCTTGGGGTTGACCAGCCATAAAAGTCTTGTGGGAGCATCCCACCTGGTTGTTGTTGTTCACATTGGCGTTAACATTAGCATTTGCTGCCATAGCAGCAGCAATTCCTTCATTGATCAGGCGTTGCATACGCGCTTCAGTGGACTCTCTTGGAGGCATGATCTTCAAAATAGAATAACACATCCGTTAGTACCAAGAATAATACTAGTGTCATAAAGGAATAGATCAAAACACGAAATGATTAACCATCATAAATAATAGTTAACAAACACTATGAGTAATAACATGACAATTATGATTGTTATAGAAATAACCATCACATGCATACATATTTTATGATAACATCATACAACATACATAGTACCTAACATACATGAACATATATTACGCATAATATAACATGCCAAGAGCCACAACATCAGAAATAAAACATGATAATGATAATAGATGTCATAAAAATTAACCATTCATACATAATGAAAAATATCCCATAACAAAATCTTAATAAAATCCTCGGCAAAACACCGTACATAACCCAAAATGTATGTATAAAAAGGACATTAAGTCTGATGAAATAGATAATCAATATGAATAATCACATCACATTCGCTTAGAGCGGGTGTGATAAGCTGGTCCAGCATGAGTCTCAGCAGGATCCTCATACTTACGCAACTTCCCTTTCACAACATCCAACTCTTCCTTCAACACACGAACAGTGCTCTCGAGAGCCTCGAACTTAGCATTAACTTCTCGATCACGCTTACGGTTCGCATCCTCAACCCTATGCTTGAAAGTGATAAAGTTACCCATGTCGGCACGGATCTCGTCCATAACTTCATTATGTGGCAAAGTGCGCAAACAATCACTAAGGGCGTTAATATGTGTCACCTCATTATAAGCCCGGTTCATATGAGTAATGGTAGAAAAATAGTAATGAACAGGATCATCGATCTCTGGTTGATTAGCACGACGTCTAGCAGGAGACGGTGGAGCAGGAGCAGCAACAGAGTTATCGCTCGAAGTCGACATCTGCAAACAGCAAAACCGCAAACCACATACCAAAAAGATATGAAAGCTAATAATATAACTTATACGAAATGAAATGCATAATAATTCTATAGCAAAAAAAAAGTCGGGCTGTAGACTAGACTCTAATGCACCCTAATAACCACGGGTTGACCACATTAAGACCGCCTAGTTCCCTACAACCAACGCTCTGATACCACATGTGACGACCCCGTCAAAACACTTAACGGATCCGTCAGTTGGTCCCACAGCTTGATCGGACTTAAATGAATTAAATAAACAAAGTTGCATTCTTTTACTTCAAAAGTTTCCCAAAAAGGAAACAAACCAAAATATGTAGTTTCAAAACAACCAACCGTAGTAATAAACCAAAAGTTGACACAAAACCTTGCCAACAAACCCACAAGTTTAAATTATCCAAAAATAGAATGCAAGCTTAAGTTTCATAAATTGTTTCATAAAATCTGCCCAAATGCATGCAGACTCCTCTAAACACAGCGGAAGCATCACAAAACTCAAGTACCTGTGAAAACATGCAAGTAAACTGTCAACACAAAGGTTGAGTGAATTATAGGTTTAAATAATAAGTAAACTTTAGACCACAAGATTTAAAAATGTTAGAAAACATTAAACATTATTCCATTATCAATGAGCCACCTGGTAACCACTTAACCCTTTATTTACCCTTGCCAAACACAATAAAAATATACACTTGGACAGTGTATCTAGAACATATTACGAAGTACTAAACATTTCGATTATAAATTGCTAGCGCGACTAGCTCGAAATGTGGTTGTCAAATCCGATAGATCTATCCGTAGGATTCGCGTTCACCGGTAGAAACCAATGATTACAGTTACCAGACTATGGAATATTTTTGTCCAACTCACAATAAATAATTAAATTTAACTGTTACTTGTGTCTAAACGTAAATAAAAATGCATGTCATCACATCTCAAAAATATACTTTGAAAAGTATGTAAAAACGGGACTATAACTCACCTTAAAAGCAACTGAAGAAACCACACAAACAAGCGAACAGCAAATAGAGTAAAGTGATCAGGAATGATCACAACGCCGACCTATAAATAAAGCAGGTCGATATAAATAACTAACTTAGGTCAAGTCTTAGTATGATAGCTATTGTACATGTTGCAAGTAGACATAGAACAATACTCGGCAAGCATCGGTTTGACTGGAACAGCGTACGGACACGTACTTTCTATTTATAGAAAGTTTCTATTTTTAGCAGGTTTCCATTTTTGGAAAGTTTCTATTTTAGGAAAGTTTCTATTTTTGGAAAGTTTTTATTTTTGGAAAGTTTCTATTTTTGGAAAGTTTCCAAATTTAGAAAGTTCTATTTTTAGAAAGTTTTTAAGTTAGGAAAGTTTCCTTATTTAGAAAGTCAACAAAAGTCAACTGAAAGTCAAAGTCGACCGAAAGTCAACTGAAAGTCAAAGTCAACCGAAAGTCAACTCAAAAGTCAACCTTGGTCAAACATAGTCAACATTAATTTGAAAAGTGTACATTATAATAATAACATAAGTTATAATGTTTATTAAAGTTACAAGTGTATAATTAAGTCATAACATAAGTTTAATTAAATAAAATGAATTATTAAAGTTAATATAAGTTGAAGTGATATAATTAATATATCATAAGTATTTAATTAATTAATTAAATATTAATCATAATATAAGTATTATTAATTAATAATAAATTTTTAAATCATATCATAAGTATTCTTAATTAATAATGAATTATTAACCATATCATAAGTTTCTAATTATAATTATTAAATCATAAGTATTTAATAATTAAAACATAATTAAATAATAATTAAGTCTTATAATAATTAAATAATTATTTAATCTTTATTATAAGTCTTATAATAATATTCTCATAAAATAAATTTAATACTTATCATAAGTATTTTCCAATAATAATAAAAGTATTATTAATCGTAAGTTAAATTAAAATGTTAATTAAATCATAAATAATAATTAAATGATATAATAAATACTTATATCATAAGTATTAAATAATAATAATTACTTCTTTTATCATAAGTAATTAATTAATAATGAAATTTATTATTTTTATCATAAGTTTTAGAATTAATCATAAGTTTTAATTCAAAAGTTCCTCGGGTCGTATCTTGAGCCCCGGGTGTCGTTTTCTGGCGAGCCTTATATGCATCTCCGCCTATTCAAACCACCCGACACAATGGTGCACTCAAGAACACACCAAGAACAGTCCACAAGTCGTGGTAATCAGCCATGACACCACTTGGACCTTCAATTTACTCAAAACCGTGTTTTAGTCAAAACGGGTGAACCGTGGCTCGGATTTAGGTGACCCGAACATGAAAGTTCGTCCCACCATCAGTACTAGCACACTAAAACACCCTAAAGACTCCAAGGAAGGTCACAAAGTCGGACCAAACCTGGTTCATGTCAATATCACAATTCACTTTTAACAAAAAGTAATTTGATCATAACTAGGGCTCCGGGAATCGAAACGACATGAATCCGGAGTCTAAAATTAATGTATTGATGAGAGGAACTCATCTAGATAGTTTATTTTAACTTTTATATCAGTCACAAACTCAGAATACACGAAATAGCTGCTGTCCAGAATTTTACAAACCGAAAACATGTGATTTCGAGTACATCTATGCATACAAACATCGTTACAATAATCCACAAATATCATACTACTAAATAAACATCAAAATACAGAAAATAAATGAAAAATTGAAAATTCTAGGGTTAGGATTTATACCCTAATCGAGAAACAAACTATGTAATCGCGTAGAGAATGAAGAGAGGAACGCGTTTATACTAATCAATCCTTGATCCAAGCTTGAAAAATTTATGATGATGGTGATATTGGTGGTGGATGGCGATGGCACAAGGAGAGGGAGAAGAGGAGAGCACCAACTAATATTTAGGTTTTGATATTTTGAGATAAAATGTGAATAATAAGGAGAAATACAAAAAAATGAAAGGGATTTACCCCCTACCCCATGGCTTCGGCCGAATTTGAGATGGGGTGGGCCCCGTGGTGGGCCAAACTTGTTAATTGATAATTCCTGATGGCCCGAAAGCCCAAACGAGTCCCGAAACGCGAAAACGCACTTACGCGATTAAAAATCCGGAAAGGTAACAAACGCGCGACGAAAAATAAATATAAATACACTATATAATAATATGATCTTAAAATATCATATTTAAAATATTTAGGATTTAAATGTCCCAAAAACTCGACCGTTGGTTTGAAAACCAAAAAGATTCGCCGGATCGAAATCCGCGAGATGTAGAAACGTATAAATTAAAATATGAATACAAATATTCACATAACACATAATAATTAATATATACATATTATTACAAATAATAATAATATAGGTCATTGAAATGACGTGGCACACTAACAGTTAACGGTCGTTAAATAATTAACTGAAAAAGATAACGGAAAAAGTAGGGTCGTGACATGAATCGACTGTCTCGATCAGAAATGATAGACATAGGGACTCCATGACGTGAGACAATCTCTTTGATATATAGCTGTGACAATTTCTCCATTCTATCGGTATCTTTGATCTTTAAGAAGTGTGCAGACTTAGTAAGACGATCCACTATGACCCAAATGATATCATTGCCACTAGAAGTCTTGGGCAACTTAGTAATAAAATCCATAGTGATACACTCCTACTTCCACTGCGGAATATCTGGCTGTTGAAGTAAACCAGACAGCTTTTGATGTTCGGCCTTAACTTTTAAACAAGTAAGACACTTTCTCACATAATCGGCAATATCAGATTTCAGATTAAGCCACCAATAAAACTTCTTCACATCGTGATACATTTTACTAGAGCCTGGGTGAATAGAATACCTAGTCTTATGTGCTTCATCCAAGACTAGTTCTCGAAGATTTTCGAAGATTGGGACCCAGATTCGGTTATTGAAATACCTTGTTCCGTTTTCCTTGAGTTCAAGTTGCTTTTCGAGACCTTTAATTTAACGACCCGTTCATATCGATTATAAACGATTCATCTCAATTGATTTCATTGCGAGGTATTCACCTCTATATGATACATTTTACAAACATTTCATTCGTTGAAAGACAACTCATTTCAAAATATAACTTTTCGATACAAATGATATATGATTCTCCTAATATGAATGACTAATCTTTTATAACGGTCTTTTTGAACTCAATGACTTGAATGCAACGTCTTTTGAAATATGCCATGAATGACTCCAAGTAATATTACTAAATTGAGCAAATGCACAGCGGAAGATTTCTTTCGTACCTGAGAATAAACATGCTTAAAAGTGTCAACCAAAAGGTTGGTGAGTTCATACGTTTATCATAATCATTCATTTCCATTATTTTAATAGACCACAAGATTTCATTTTTATATTACACATAACCTGTGTAATAAAATAGTACGCATAACCTGCGAATTAAAATTCATTCATATGGTGAACACCTGGTAACCGAAACTAACAAATGCATTTAGAATATCCCCAAATATACAGGTACACTCATCTTTATATAAAATCGAAGTACTAAAGAATCCATAACCTGGATGGGGTTTGTTAGGCCCAATAGATCTATCTTCAGGATTCGCGTCAATTAGGGGGTCTGTTCCCTAATTCTTAGGCTACCAAGCTAAAAGGGTGATATCCGGTATAATAATTCAACCATAGAATGTAGTTTCAAGTACTTGTGTCTATTTCGTAAAACAATTGTAAAAACATCGCATGTATTCTCAGTCTCAAAAATATATATTGCAAAAGTATTTAAAAAGGGAGCAAATGAAACTCACAATACGATATTTTGTAGTAAAAATATGCATACGACGGAACTGAACAATGCAAGGTTG